>NW_026267331.1:465407-467013 GCF_000697945.3 Frankliniella occidentalis | reverse complement strand
CCCGCCCTGCCCCGCCGCGCCCGCCGCACCCCTCGGGGACCAGCACGCCAATAATGGTCTGGCTGCCCTCTACCCTCCTCCCGCCCCTCTGCCCTCTCCCACAGGGGCCTACGCCCGTACGCCCCTGCGCCACCCACGACCTTCCGAACTTCACCTTTTCCTCCCTCGGTGTGTCCGCCAGAAGCGGCTCCCCTGCGCACTCCAAAAAATAAAAAAAATAAATGACAGAAAAAAATTCATTTAAATTCCACCTCGGCGGTAACTTTTTTTGTGCATGCAAATATTTTTCGTTTAGTCGCGGTGTACTTGTACCTTGCCGTGCGGCGCGGTGCGGCCGGCCCGCGCACTCTCAGCAGCAAACTCACATAAACTGGCGGCACATCCCCAAATTGGGACCATCCCTCCCCCCAAAAGGCCACTACTCTCATTACCGCCGGCCCTGATGTGGTGATGTGGTGAAGAGGCAGAAAAGCGGCGCGGCGGCAGCGCGGGGGCAATCCTCCCCCTCCTCACCCTCACCGCCCTCTCCAATTAGTCGGATTGCAGCGCAGACTCAGGTGTGTTGACTCAAAGGCCCTGCCCGGCCCCGCAGGCCGCCCCGGCCAACGCTTGGTCCCGGAGGAGGCCCCCGAAAGCGCCGCCGCGGCCCCCGATCCACCCACCGACCCGCCGGCCGATTGATCGAGAGAGAGATCGGGAACCACCACCACCGCGGCGCCGCTGCTCGGGCAAGGCGGCCCATCACAGTGCACGAAACCTTGGGGATCTTTATCACGCTGGTGGTGTCTAACTGGCAAACAGCAAACGAGCCCCCCCCCCCAAAAAAAAAAAAACGTTTCCGCGCACACTCGCCTGCTCAGAGCAGCAGGGTCGCTCGCGACGCCCTGCTCTGCTTTGGAGCAGGGACTTCGTCAAGGTACTCTTTTTCTTTGGCAGTGCATGTTGGCGCGAGGGGTGGTTTTCCCCCCTACAGGTCTCTGAGTGCCTCTCACCCCCCGTGTTGTTCCCCCTCTCTCTCCTGCTCTCCGCCGAGGCCCCGTGGGCCCAGTGGCCTGGCCTGTCCGAGTACCCGCCGATCTAATGGATGGATGAGGTGAGGCGAGGCGAGCGAGCTGAGGCCCCACACACCTGGCGACCTCCACCACCTCCCTGTCTCCCTCCATCCCCTGCTCCCACCTCCTGACCCTGTATCAGCTTTACTCTCTCCAGACCTCCTTATACGCTGATACAATGATTAATGCCCTCGCTGTGCGAAAATCACAGGGGCTGCTGTGATGAAATGGAAGATTATGTAGGCGGCGTGCTGGCCGGTTAGCTTGTTAGGTTAATTACTACTTCACGTCACCGTCCTGGGCGTGGGCGTATCAAAGCGGACGCACAGTGTTTCACGTGAATCAAATAAATCCACAGTAGTATGGCTTTTATGCGGGGAACGTTCCTATGGGAAATTCTAAATCCAAGTAGTATCGACCTTTGTTTCCTCCCACGAATAAGAATATCGGCTGTTTTCAACTTACGACTTACAAAAGCAACGTTTTTGTTTCAAGATATTTCAGTGCAAAAACTATATTTTATGATACTAGACCGAAAAAAAAATCGACTAATT
>NW_026267331.1:464455-465127 GCF_000697945.3 Frankliniella occidentalis | reverse complement strand
GCCGCGCACACCTCTGGATATAAATGGACAGAGCGGCCGAGACGGCCCAGCCGGCCGGGGCTGGGCGCCAGCAGAAAGGGTAAGGCGTTTTTTCATGCACGTACCAAGAGGTTTTTTTTTTGTCGACTGTTCGTATAGTTCTGCCCGCGATTTCTCCTCTCTTTCTTTTTTCTTTTTCTTTTTTACTTCCCTGCTCTTATCTACGACTAACCTCTTGCTCCATCCTCTCCCTCTCTTTTGCTGTTCGGATTACCATACCGCTCATGCCATGTAGAGAGTCGCCGTGATGAACAAGCAGCGCAGGGGACGCCAGGAGCGGGAAGGGAATTCCCATGCTACTTTTCCACGCGGCGGGGCCTCTGATCTATCCGCTCCTTTATCCGGCTCATCTATCCCGCGCACGGCGCCCTCCTATATATATCCCTCCACTTAGCCCACCGCGACCGATGCGTACATCGCAGGCGAGGCGCACGCCCCCTCCCCTCCCCCCACATCCCTTGCGCCCCACCGCGCCCCGCAAGGAGGGTGAGGAGGGGCGGCTAGACATCGGGGGAAATGGCGGAGAAGAAAATCATCAGCGGCTGGGCAGCCCACCCGGCGGCCCGGCTCGACCGGGGCCTGCTGCGACCAACAGATATGGCGCGGGGGAGGACGCGCGCGCCCTCCGCCGCG
>NW_026267331.1:460799-464405 GCF_000697945.3 Frankliniella occidentalis | reverse complement strand
GGGGGGGCAGGGGTGAGCTGCTCACTTCTTCACCCCCGCCGGCCTCCGCTCCGCCGCGGCGTGTTGCAGGTCCGGCCAACACAGCAAAATGCGCGTTATCGCTATTCGCGACGCCAGCCCATCCCGACGATTTCCTTCTTTGCTTATTTTTTCATCCCCCATCCCTCTTTTCCTCCCCCCCCCCCCTCTCGCCCTCCACCTCCCCCTCCCCCCCTTTCTCCAGGTAAGGATGGAGGGGTGACAGCGTCGCGATGACGTCTCGCGCGTGCGGGGGTGGGTGTCGGCGGGGTGGTTATGGCAGGTTTAAGGGGGCGGCGGATGTGGCCAATGGCGAGCTGCTCTGCTGCGGGCGAGGCAAGAGGGGGCGAGAGCGAAGGAATGCTTATTTTTCAACGGAAAAGCTGCAGAGTCGCGAGCAAACAGAGCGGAGGGATGTGTCCCCCTCCCCCCCAGAGAGAGTGGCTGTCCACGGCAGGCGCGACGCGCATCGGCAACAAGCGACCGCGGGGCCCCGGGGCCTGTACTGCTGCTGCTGCACCGCAGAGCGGCGCCGAGCCCTCGCAGAGCAAACACTCTTGTGGCGGACTGACACCCAATCACGGCAATAAAGAGTGTGTGAAAAGAAAATTCGCAAAAGTATAGCTTCTGCGATGAATATTGGTGGTTGCCGTACACTGTTTAAAATATTTTGTGATATCCCAACACGATACGAAGCTACTGTGAAATCACAACACTTCTTTGTAGTCAAAAATAGAGCATTTATTTGCTATCTTACTTAAAAATAGTTATGAACTAATTGTAATACCTTCTGATGTTGATAAATTTGTGACCACGAAGAAGAGTTGTGATTTCACAAAGAGTTGTGGCAACATTTTCCACAACGAATTCTTTTTTTAACAGTGTACTTGTTAACATAATTATGTGTTAAAAAATAATTACAATGCTCACTATAACTGGAAAAGTACTTTTCCGTACATTTCATGTGCTTGGTTTCGTGATTATAACCCGTGAGCGTTTGATTACATCTAGAAAAACATTACAGCTTTATTTTTGTTTTTATTTTGTGGAGTTAAGTGAGCAACAAAAAATTCTTCTTAGGGTTGAAAAAAAAAAAGGCTCAGCAAGGTACCGCTACTACCAGGAAGGTTAAAAAAAGAGGGAAAGGGAGGGAGAGTAAAGTGATGTAGGATTGAAAAATGAGAGCGCGAAAAGGACGACGAAAAGAATGGACAAGGAGGGAGAAAAAAAAGCTCAGTATAGGGAAAAGCAGAGAGAGAGAGAGGGGAGAGAGAGGGGGTGTGGGGCAGAGAGGACGTCGTCATGTGCAGCACACAGCAGTGAGAAATGTAAATACGGCGTGCGGTCGCTTTACAAGTGTGATTGATGTTAGGAGGGACAGGGCAGCAGCAGCAGCGCGGCCAGCTTTGGTCCAGCCCAGCCTCCAGCCCCAGCGTCACTCCCCCACAGACATCAGCCCCTCGCCCTCCCCCGCGCGCCCACCCTCGCCTCGCCCACCTTCCAGCAGCCCCTCGCACTGCGGACCGACCAGCTCAGCCCACAGCAGCAGCGGCAGTAGCGGCGGCTTGTCCTATAGTATCTCATTTTTATTCCGCTTTCCATTTATTTCAACGTTTTCATTTCTTTCTTTTTTCTTCCTCCGGGAGGGTGATGGTGGATTTTTCATCGGATTTCTTGCACCAGATTTGCCGCTTAAGTTCAGCTGCGATATGCGGGGAGAGAGGTCACATGACAGAAAGTAGGCGGCGTCGGCGGCGGTGGATGGAGCGCTAGAGATGGCCCGGCGCGGGATGGACTAAAAGTCCCTAAGCTGCGCCCCCGCGCGCGCCTCATCTCGCTACAGGCACGCACGGCGAGCCCGCCCCGGCCCCGCCCCGCCCGAGCGTTTTGCCTTTCCGTTCACGTCTAGCTTACACGCAGCCGTACAAATCCTGATTGCTCACCAGATCGTGTATCGCAGGCCCGGCCAGGCCCGCCGGGGGCTGCCACGGCTGGCTGCGAAAGCTGGAGAGCGGCAGCGGTGGGGCACAGTAATCCTGACCCATCGAGAGAGAGAGAGAGGGAGAGAGAGAGCAAAAGAGAAAAAGGCAGCCGCGACACAGACCTCATTCTTTCCTGCTGATCCGCCCCCCGGCCTCCCTCCCTCCTCTCCAACCCTCGCCCAGCCCGCGCCCTCCCGCCCTCGCCACCGCAAAAGACCCGTCTCGACAAAAATCACCCGAAGTCCGCAAATAGTATCCGCCGCGTTGTCGACCCCAGGTCCCTGATCCTCCGAAATCCCCGGGCGGGGGGTGGGGCGGGGGAGGCCGTCCCAGGGACGTCCCAAGGGCGAGGCCCCGAGGGCCGGGCGGGCAGGGAGGGCCGGGCAGGGCCTACCTGCCTCATCCTCGTCCTCTCAGAGCCCCTCATTTCGTACATCTCCCCCTCTCCTATATTCCACCCCCGGGCCGCGGTTGGCGTGGCGCGGCGTGGCTGTCCGTCCACCTTCCCTGCTCTTTTTTCCTCCTGGCCGCTTTTCGCTTATTCTCTGTTTCTATCCCGCGTTTTCTTCGACCACGCATTTACCAGCGCATACTTTTCTCTTTACCTTTCCTTTCCAGTTTGTCAACCGATTCTCTGCATACCATGTATATTTTTGAATTGGAATTTTGGCGCCAAAACTTGAACCCGTTTACCAGACTTCTATTTAAAACCTGCCCGTCTCTGCGCCTCTTCCCTAGTCAGCACGTGGACGTGTCTCCACGTGGATCGCGGCCGCTCTCCGAACAGTGGACACACAGAAACACGTTCACGTTAGTCTCAAAATGGAATGAAAACATTATCATGTTAAATTGAGGCTGATATGTCAGTTAGAGTATGATGTTGTTTCGAAACGATGATACGCCTCCCTGAGAGATACACACACGCGGCGCTACCCCGACCCATACCCCCCGGAGCCCGGCACGGTTAGCAAAACACTCGGAAAGTAAACAGACAGATCCCCCTCCTCCCCTCTCCAACGCTGCTGCTGCTGCTTCGCAAAAGAAGCAAAACCAAAACATATATCGGGAAAGTGAGGATGGCAGGACGCGCGCGGGGAGATGAGGGACGGAGGGGAGAGAGGGAGAGAGCGGGGTGGGGGAGGGGGACAAAGAAAGAGAAGGGCTATGCGGTGTGGTTTGCCCCCTGCCTTGGCCAGCGCCAGCGCGGTGTCACCTTCTCCTGCTTCTTCCCGTCCTCCGGGGCCAGCAGCAGCAGGGCCTATGGATGGTGGCTGATGCGGCCGTCGCCGTCGACCTCGGCATCCACCCGCCGCCTCGCCACGCCACGCCGCAGGGTCGCCCCGGCCAGCGAATGGGAAAAGACAGCGAATTTGAAATATGGCGGGAGAGATAAGGGCGGCAGGAGCAGGACAGGATAGGGCCGGGCCAGGCGGGGTCCGGTGCGAGCGTGTGTGTGTGTGTGAGTGAGGCAGAGAGAGAGAGAGATAGGGAGAGAGAGAGTCTGTGTGCGTGCGGCGTGCGCCTGTAAATATATGATGGCGTGCGCGTTCGGCCAGCTACAACAGCGGTGCCGACAGGTCCCGCAGCAGCAGCCAAACTCCCCCCC
>NW_026267331.1:457421-460373 GCF_000697945.3 Frankliniella occidentalis | reverse complement strand
ACACAACGCAGCAAAATGGCAAAACGGACTTCCCCCGCCAGGGCGCGCCGGGGGCACACATGTGATGCCACCCACGCGCACTTGCAAAATAATGGGCACGCCGACATAACAGTAGACAGAAAATGGCGTTATTGGAATCCCTTTTATTGCATCCTAAAACAGCAGCAGCGGCGGCGCCAGGAGGAGAGGGGGCCGTGGGGGCCGCGCGGGGGTGGTGGTGCGGCCGCGGGGGTAGAGGCGGAAGGGTTGTATCAGCGCGTGTCCAACGCGCCGCAGCAGCAGTAGCACAAAAAAAAGTGAATCACAGACGCCACAGTAGCAGTAGTGGCCACCATCACCGCAGCCCACCACCCCCGACACCAGCGCCACCGCCTCCACCACCACCACGGCTACTACCACTGCTACCACCACTACCACCAACCACCGCAACCACCCCACTTTCACCGACCAGACATTCCCAGCCTGCTGGTGGCCGCGCGCGCGCGGGGCTCACAGAATGCATTTAAATTGGCGGCATTTCTAGTACCTGACCGGGAGGGGCAAGCATCAATACGCAGCCCACCCCTCTCCTCCCCAGCACGAGCAAAAACAAGTTCGCGTTTCTGAAATTGCAGGAACATGCCTGCGCCCGTGCGCCGTCGTCCGTGCCCTTTGCTGCAGTCCTCTCTTCTCTTTCTCTCGCCCGCTCTCCCCTCTCTCTTTCTCTCCCCTTTGAATAGGCGCAATACCGTAAGTACCCCGGCCAGCCCCACCCCCACCCCCGCCCGGGCCGCACCCGGACGCTACGCACGCCCTTGAAGGGCCGGCTCGGCCACGTCGGTGCTGTCGGTGCCGTCGGGGGGGACCACCCCAGTAGCCGCGCACATAACTGGATTTCCGGGATGAGTTTTTGTAACTTATTTGCGTGAAGGGGCTGGGCTGGGGCCGCTTTCGCCTCCTGGCACTGTTCGCGGGGAGGGGTTGTGGATCGGAGCTCGTTAAGGCGCCCTCGTCGACGACGTAGGGGTGGAGAGAGGGGTGGCTCGGCCGAGCAGGACGCTGGCGAGGCCGGGCGCGACCAACTACAGCCTGCGTGGCGCGTGTGCCGGCCCAGGCCCCGCAATTTGTAGCTGGCTGCTGCCGTCGCTTCCAACTTTGGGTCCTCTGCTTTTTAAGCACCTACCTCGCATGTCCCAAAACTCTCTCTCTCTCCCTCCCTCTCCTCTCATCACACTCTGCTTTCAGCTGCTTCGACACAGAGTACTACTACTACTTCTACATTCTCGACCGCCTCCCCTTCACAACCCAAAAAGAGAGGGAAACGGAATACACAAAAGACTTTTTTTTCCTGCAACAGTTTCGAGACGCAGCTCGCCAGTGATAGGACACGTCCTGCTCGCACTGCCCTGCAGCTGCCCTTCAGCTCTCTGTCGAGGGCGCTCCCCCGCCCAGCCCCGCTCTGCTCCTCCAGCCGCCCCCTCAGAGTGGCCGTGCCCTGCCCAGCCCCGTCGAGTGGCTAGCCAAGTACACTGCCGAGAGATAGGGCAGCTCGGCGTCCCGGGGCAGCTCCTGCTCGCCGTCCGACTGCATGCGACGCGGGATAGGCAATCGATACTCTTCCGTCCGGCAGCGCTACACCGTATTTCCACTGCTCGCCTCACGAAATGACTCTTTCCGTTGCAATCAGTGGCTGGCGTGAGTGGGTGGTGTAGAATCGGTACAAGCTGCAGAGATTCAAAGGACGTGATGTTTTGAAAAGAAAAATGGGGAGGTGGGTGCTTTCAGTAGCCGTCTGTAAGATGGGCAATAATTCGCGTAGGAAGGAAACTCGTCTGTATGGAGGCAGTGCAGCCCACAGAACATTGCCCAGCCGCCCAGCCGGACGGAGCGCGATTTTAGGTTGACGTCCTTGTGCTTATCGCGCAGGCAGGACGCCGTCGTGGAGGCCGGCGCGGCCGGCAGGGTGGTGTCTGGGCGTGCTCGTGCTCGTGCGCCGGCCGGCGGGCTGCCGCGGGGGTGGGCACCGGCCGGGCCGTCTGTTGCACCCCGCCCCGGTCCCTCCGCCGCCCGCTTCAACCCCCCGCGGCACCGGCACCGGCGCGCGCCGATTGACCAACCGCCGGGCCGGCCGGGCCCGCCGGGCAGCACCCCCACCCCTGCGGCCGGCCAGGTCCGCCGGGCCTCCCCTCCACGTGGCCGGCCCTCCCCTCCACGGCGGCCGGCCGCCCCTCCATCGCCAGCCCGGCCGAGCGTGGCCGAAGGGGGCACGAGGTGGCAACGCAGCGCGGCGGCCGCCAGCGCCACTGCGGCGCGGGGGATAACTAGGACGCCGGGCACGGTGGCGCCGCGCGCGGCCGCGCCGGGAACCGCGTCCGCGAGGGGGTTGAAACGCCGGCCTCGGTGGCTCCGTCGGTCGGCCGAGCATCGCGAGCACCCCTCAGCTCCGGGTGGGGGAGGGTGGACCGGACACGAGGACAGGTGACGCAAGGGTGGCCGGCTCCACTCGCCCCAGCTCGCCCCGACCACGCTCTTTCGAATCTTCACCCCCACAGCGCACGTGTTTCTCTAAGTCACGTGCTTTCCGTGACGACTCGCCCTAACCCAATCGTTTGAAATTACTCCTCTTGTACAATATCTCAAATTTCCGATATGGCCCCGGTAATCAGCAAATAGTCCTTTCCTCCCCCACTGCGGGGTGAGGTGCACCCGCCGCTCGCCCGCCGCCCGAGTGGCAACGAGGACGAACCGGGGGCCGAAAAGGGCCACTGGATGATTGTGTCCACCGCCAGGCGGCCCCTCGAGGGCCCTGCAGCCTGCCGGGGCCGCCCGGGGCAGCCTGCCGCCCCCTTGGACCGCCCCCGCCCCTCTTCAGAGAGTGTCCTCTCCAGCAGACGCGCCGACTTGCTGACTTGGCTCTTTGCGGTCCACAACTTGGATGAGGAAGGAGGCCGAGGGTGAGGGTGTGGGGGGGGG
>NW_026267331.1:456326-456647 GCF_000697945.3 Frankliniella occidentalis | reverse complement strand
CCTCCCCCGCGCGCTCGCCCTCCCGCCCTGACCAATCCCCTCTATACACACATGCAGACACACACGCACACGTATCCCCATCATAACGCACACTGAGACGACGGTCGCCCCCTCCTCCCAAACCCTACTTGCACCTCCTCACCGACATCCTCAACTCATATCGCAAATTGACAAATATTTGATGTCGTAGACGGGGGCACTCAGGAGCCCGTCATGCAGGGCGACGGCGGCGCTGGCGGCCCCGCCCCGCCTCACTCGCGCGCGCCGGAAGAAACAGACACAGCAGCGTCGCGGGGAAGATGAAAGCGGGGGAAAGGGTGG
>NW_026267331.1:450534-456191 GCF_000697945.3 Frankliniella occidentalis | reverse complement strand
GGGGGTAAGGGGGGGGGGACAGACAGCAGAGCGTAGGTTGGCAGCAGGTATCCAATAACAGTCCATCTGACACGGGCCGAGGCCTACAACCGGGTCGCCCGGAGCACAGCACGAGCCCACCACCACAGCGGCACGGGCGCGACGCGCACGGGGCCGCCAGGGAGGAAGAGGAGTATTGAACATTCCCATTTCGGCGCTTGCGACTCCACCGAGCGCGCGACATGCACACCGGGCGGTGGTAGTGGCGGGGCGAACCGAACCAGCAGACCGGAAACGCACGAAAACGGCATCGTTTTCTTCATGTTTCACCTCATTGTCGTGCACCTCTGACGTCATTGTTCAATTTCAGGAAACCTTTCTCGATTTGATTTCTTCCTGATTTTTTCCCATCCTTTTGTATTTGTGTGTTTC
The DNA here is from genome assembly GCF_000697945.3 of Frankliniella occidentalis. Classification (NCBI taxonomy): domain Eukaryota; kingdom Metazoa; phylum Arthropoda; class Insecta; order Thysanoptera; family Thripidae; genus Frankliniella; species Frankliniella occidentalis. The sequence continues at coordinate 455,780 of NW_026267331.1, read as the reverse complement.
TGCCCGGTGCTCCCCCCCCCCTCTCTCGATCAGAAAGTGGAATTCCAGCAACATGCGCTACTCACACGAATTGAGAGAGAAAAAGAGAGAGATGTATTCCAAAAAAAAAGCAGCATCGGCACCGAGGGGTAAAGTGAAGAGAGGAGCAATGAGAGCGGGTTCGTTTCGATGCAACATGACATCCCCCCCTCCTCCCCCCTGGCGCCGCGCCCCTCCGCAAGGACACGGCGCCATGCCAGCGATCGGCCGCAAGCCGATGGCAAAAACAGAACAAAGCATCATTATTCGGCGAGCAAGAAGCGAACTTCCCCACAGGCCGTTACGTCCCGCCGCCTGCAAGCCCCTCTGCCTCGACCTTTAATGGACCAGGTCACCGAGGGGGCGCGGCGGGGCAGGGCGGGGCAGGGCGGGACCGGGCGGCTCTGGGGAGACATCGCAGACCCATCGCATAGCCCGAGGTATGTATGCAAAGTAATTGGACAAGGGGTGGTGGAGAAGCAAGAGAAGGGACGTAGGGACGTCCACCGGGCCCCCCCTCTCTGCCGGCCAGGTACATCTAGGCAGACAGACGGCCGCTTCTCTCTCTCCCTCCTTCTCTCTCTCTTGCGCTTTCTCTCGCTCTATCTATCTCTGGACTCTCGCTCACTCTCTCTCTCCTCCCAGCGCGCCCACCCCCGCCCGGCCGCGCCGCCGAGCCTAGGGCCATTTTGGTGGTGGCCCTCGGCGCGCCCTGCCCTGCCCGCCAGGCCGAGCTCGGCCTCGCCCGCTGCTCCCCCTCCCCTCCCCCGCGCGCTCGCCCTCCCGCCCTGACCAATGGCTGAGTGTGGCGGGCCTGGTCGGGCCAGCCCGCCCCGCCCGGGGACATGTCCTCCCTCCGACGGCGCGGGGCGGGGTGGGGCGGGACGGGGGAGGGTGGTCGACATCGTTATCTCGAGCCCCTCGCCCTCCCGCGCCGTCCGTCCCCCGCGGTCTCAACGGGCGGCCAGGACAGGGAGGGAGAGGGACAGAGATGGAGAGGGACAGAGAGAGGGCAGTGCCAACAGGACAGAGTCCTGTGTCCTTCCTGCCTTGCCTGCCCTCGGGCCTTGAGGCTCATTGGGTTCGGGGGGAGGAAAGGGGAGAAGGACGGTGACGGCGAGAAGGATGGGGTGGGGGGGAAGAGCTCTGACCACGCTGTAACAGTGAGGCATAATGACGGTGGGGGGGAGAGAGAGAGAGAGAGAGAGAGAGAGAGAGAGAGAGAGAGAGAGATTGCTACTTGGTGCCGTGGAATTGACATTGATCGAGGTGCAGGCGCAACGAGCGTGGATCCATCATGCCGCCGCGCGGGTATAAGAGAGGGAGAGGGCGAAGTGGGCCCGGCCCAGCGGCACCGCGACCGCCCAAAATTACTCAAATCGTTATCGATGGCGCCGCTGTCGTTTTTGACTCCTCTTTATGAAGCGATTAGAAGGAGGGCGCTCGCATCTCCGCGCGGTTGCGATTGTTCAGTTTATGTGGGCAGTCAAAGTACCTTTCCCGGAATCAGCATTAACACCACTGTTATTCAACGAATGGGGCGTCACATTCCTTGAATAACATTGTCAGCGTCTGCATTTCAGCCTTCGGACAGAAATAGTTTGAACAGTTTTACTGTGGGTTTTGAATTTAAGTTTTTAATGAGAGAAAAGTTAATTAGGTGAGTTTTTAAATCGAAATGTTAGTAAAAAAACTCAACATCCCGTACGAAAAAGTTTAGTCCGGCATCAGTCCGTTTTCGGTCCGGAAAGAGTCCGCACCCCTGTGGACCAGTCCGCGTTCGATCCGTCGTGCACCGGACTAGTCCGCTTTTAGTACCCCCGGCCGTGCGGACTAGTCCGCTTTGAGGTCGCAGCGGCCAAGTGCGATGCCGGACCAGTACGCAGACAGTCCGTCCTCGGCGGACCAGTCCGCGGACAGTCCGCCCTCACCGGACTAGGTCGCTTTCAGTCCGCCCCATGACGGACTAGGTCGCTATCAGTCCTCCAACGGCGGACTACTGGCGGACCAGTCCGTCCTGAGTACCTACCGCAGCGGACCAGGTCGTTTTCAGTCCGCCCGGGAGCAGAGCACAGCACTGTTAAAAAGAAAGAATTGTCCGGAGCGAATCCCGATACAAGTTTACCATGCTGTAACTTTGGAAGTTATAGGAATTTTGACCTCAAATTTTATTTGGGACATCTACACCCTATTTTAGTAGGGCCATTTTAATTTCATTGAAATCGAAGCAAATTTTTCTGCTAACTCGTAAACGGCTTGAGCTAGGTCAAAACAGACAGCGGATTTGGCTTCGCCTCGTTTCTAACACTCTAAGACCACTGTTCGATTTACCCGGCTGACCTGATATTTTACTTTATTTAGCGATAATAAACATTAAACTTTGCACTTTTCCCAATCAATTTTGGCACGGTAGTGGTCAGCTGTGCTTCAGGTAGTCCGCTTTCAGTCTGCTCTACGTGCGGACCAGTCCGCGATCAGTCTAGTGAGGCGGGGATGCGCACCAAAAGCGGACTAGTTCCAGCCGGACTAGTCCGGCAAATAGGTCGGTTTTTGGTCGATCTGGCTTTTTTCGCGGACTAGTCCGCTCGCTTTGGCGGACTGATGACGGACTGTCCAGCCGGACTCTTTCCGGACCGAAAACGGACTGATGCCGGACTAAACTTTTTCGTACGGGATAACTGTGAAGTTTATGAATGAAAGTTCTCTACATCAAGGGCACACGTGGATCAACGCGCATGGCCTGCTTCTCCTTACATAACATGTACATCGTGGCCGTTTGCTTCTTCTACCCTTATTTCCTTCACGACCCTTATTGCTTCTCTAATCCCCTTTCCCCTCCCCCACCCTTCTGCAACCCACTCCGTCGTCTGTCCTCGCTGCGCGCTGCGGCTCTAGCTTGTTATCCTCTGCGGCCCAATCTGGCCAGTCCCGCCAGGAGACCAAGAGCAAGGGAGAAAAGGAGAGGAAAGTGGGAGAGAGGGAGAGAGAGAGAGAGAGAGAGAGAGAGAGAGAGAGAGAGAGAGAGAGAGAGAGAAAGGGAAGGGGGTCGGGCCAGTGGGCTCGGACGCACCCGCGTCCAGCGGGGGTGGGCGCCGGCAGGTAGGGGGTGATTTATTTCGGGGTGGAAGATAGCGAATGGGGTGGCGAAAGCGAGGTGGCGACGACACTGCCAAAGGACCGCGTCGTCGCGGCCGGGATCCACCCACTGAGTCTCTAGTTCCACGCGGAGGGGTTTGCCAACTTATTGAGATGTTACGAGATGCCGCCTTTCTCGTTTAATTATTCTTGCATGTACGGATGATATTGCTCCCAAAAATTCAGTTGCAGGAATATCTTTGTGCTTTTAAACGGCGCTAGACTTAAGTGCACTAATGAAGGTCTCAAAAGTGACCAAAGACGCTAAAATTTAGCAAATTTATAGGGGCATTTTTGTGACCTTGTTCTCGGAGTGATAATTTATAGGGCTTTTGTAATGCACTCCACTCAAATTCAAGTATTAGCACCCCACATCAAAGGGTGTTGAGTCCTTCCTTATTAGCTTAGTAGTTTGTACAAACATTTGAAACGGGTACGTAATAGTCAATCTAATTGAAACCTCACACAGAAAAAAGAGGTACGCGGAAAAGCTGTTTGCTTTGACCACTTGAAACTTTTAGGTTTAGGGTCCATATGTCTCATGTACGTTGACGTTAATTTTCCGAGTTTTTCACACTGCAAAATTCTTGCAAAGAATTTTGCAGCATTGTGAGAAAGTTTGCATTGCAAAGTATTTTCTCCGCTTCGTAAGTTGCGAAGAAATAGTTTGCAAGATTACGAACTATTTCTTCGTTTCTAAATATTTTCTTCGTAAGGTGCAAAGAACTAGTTCGTAATGTGGAGGATTTAGTTCGCAATGCAAAGATTCGAAATTCTTTGCAATGCAAAGAATAGTTCTTCGCAAGCCTTAGTAAGTGTATTTACAAGGACTCGTCTAATGTTGGATTTCTTGTGAAAGGACTCTTAGAGAAAAACGTCCGCGATAGGCCCACGAAACGAAAAAAGGCAGGATATTTAGAATGAGAAGGATGAGCGGAAACGGAAGGGGAGACAGAAGAGGGGCGAGGGATACAGGGGGAAGGGATACAGGGGGAGGGGCTCAGGTTGTACACAAGGTGAGGGTGTTCCATTAATTATTGGTCAAAAGCTGTGTTCTGACAACCGACTCGAAGAAAAAACAGTGTCAGTGTCTCTCTCCCTCTCGTTTTTTCTGCCATCCGATGGGATTGAACCCCGCAAGGCAACACCACGGACGCGACCACGCAGCTGTGACAGTGCTGCTGCTCACGAGCACGCGGTTGTAAGAGCGTGGCAATGGCGCAGGCGACACGTGGTGCTCGGGTGATGCTGGATGGGGCGGGGCGGGGTGGGGCGGGACGGGGCGGGGCGTAAAGGGCCGAGAAGTAGTTAGTTGTCAAATTCGATTACTGACATGGTTAATCGCGCGCAGCCCGGTGCGGTGCGGCGCCGCTACTTATTTGCAATCGAAATTAGTTTTCACCCCCCGACGCCGTGTACCGTACCCGTACCACATCATACTCCGCCCATGATGCCGAGGGTTTTTCACCCCAAAATTTTATGCAAATTTTTTGAACGCAAAAAAGACACGCCAACTTTTCCCACGAACACTGTGGGACGTTCCCCTGTGTATTTTTATTCACTCTTTCGACTTTTTTTGGCATTTATTTTGTTTACGTTCCCTGTTTAAGGACACTGAAAAAACAAAAGGACTGACTTAAGATAATTAGTGGAATGCCTTTGCAGTAGCGTTAAAAGCCCTACCTATAGGCATTAAAACTTGGTAGTTTTGATGCCCCTTGCAAAGGCACTAAACCTTTACCACGTGTAGTATCAAAAGTTGCTAAGTCACAACTTTATTTTTTACAGTGCCAGCAACAACGCAAATAACGTCGGCCACGGGCAACATGTGAAACTTTGATGATTTATTATTACGGCCCGTTCTCGCGATGCCGTCGGCGTGCACACGATCATCCATCGACACGGGGCGGAGGGGCGCGCGGGGGAGGAGGGTGGCGTCTTAGGGACGTTTAATTTGCAATCAACGGAAAGAGAGTGCGGGCAGGCCGGCAGGCAGGCCGGGGCGCGGCGAGGGGTGCGGGAGGGGCGGTGGTGTGACGCGGCAGAGGGTAAGTTAGGGCCCGGCAGGGCGTGGCGGGGCGTGGCGGGGCGGG
>NW_026267331.1:439640-445169 GCF_000697945.3 Frankliniella occidentalis | reverse complement strand
GATAACCTTTGTCGTCAGCGGACTATGTGAAGTAGTCGCCGACACCAGCCTTCTCCATTATACGTCTGAAGACGACAATAATAGTCGGCCGATACGAGACGGAGACGTCAATCAGAAGTGCTAGCACGCCGTGCTCCGGCCGGGCCGGCGCGGCGGCGTGTATGGTGCAATGTGGACGGGATGCGGAGCAACGCGCTGCTGCTCGCCGGTCTCGGCATTAATTATAAAACACCTGGAATAAGGGGGGGGGGGAGCGGCGGCGAGGTCCGGGAGGGAAGGGGTATATACAACGTCCTTTGTGACACGTCACAGGTAGAGCAGGAAAGAGCGCGCCGCGCGGAGAGCAGCCCTCGCCGTGTTCGTTGTGAAGGTAAGTGACTCACCGCCGGACAGTTCCGATCCAGCTGCCACGGCGGGCAGAGCGCGTAGAGAGGCGACGCGCGTCGACATCGGCGGCCTCGACGGCCCCGGGGGCCGCGGTATAGGACGGCGGTGTGTTGTCCAGCTCGCCGTGAAGCACAGCGAGCAAGCTCCGCGAGGTTACACATGGATTTAAGCAGCACATTCGTGGACGTCGTTGTAACAGCAGCAGCAACTTCTGTGTGGCTTGGCCTCGTCGTGTTGTCCTCGTCGCGTACCTCGTGGCCGCCGAGCCCCACCCCCGACATCGCGTATCCTGTCGTACTAAACTGGCTGTACGACACGGCCTGCCCGCGCGGCGGCAGGGTGAAGCCAATTACAAGGCTCGGGCCAAATCAATTAGTACCCTGAGGTCCGGTTCTGCGTCCGGCCGGCTTGCCTGCCTGGTGGTGGGTGACCGGCTGACCGGGTGACCGGTCCGGTCGCCGGACTGCGGCCCGCGCCGAGCCGCCACCCCAGTCAATACCTCTCCCATTACATTTGCATCCCTGAGCACCGTTTGACGACTGGGGCGTGAGCTTGTGTCGGACTGGCTCGCGGACTGGAACTTGTAGCAGAGACTGGACTACTACTGGTCAGCGGCGGCGGAGGCCGGCGGCGGAGGCCGGCGGCGGGCGTCTTGTGTACATTGCATATGGATGAGGCCGTGTTTGTCGGCACGGATGACGCTTTCAACAAATAATCAATCACCTTTCCACCCTTCTCCTCCATCCAGACACACACACACACACACACACGCGCACCCTTGCTCGCGCTGCCCCACGGCAGCACACACGTTTGTCGAGAGTATTAGGTGTATTTTAGGCGCACGTGTGTGTGTGTGTGTGTGTGCGTGTGTCTCCGCGGGGCGGCAGGCCATACACGATGCTGCTCAGCCAGAGTAACTTGGTGTGTTTGAGGTTAGCGTTATGAGATGGAAGTAATAAGTGGACGGGTAAACAAATGGAGCGACGCGCCGCCGTCGGCCGGGCCCGCGGGGGCTGCGCGGGGGCCGCGCGGGGCTTGGGGCTCGCGATGGCGAGAGGGGCGACCGCCCGCCCCGCCCCCGAGAAACGTAGGCCTCCGCCCTGCTTGTTTTCGATGCCAAGAAATGGGGCTGCTTGATCTCTCCCCCCTCCCCTCCCCTCACTTTATCTTTCTCTCTCTGCTCTGGTTCGCTCTCCCCACCTCTCTCCCCACATACGGACTAAAAGATTAGCAGCAGGACTCGGGGGTTTTTCATCTTTTCTGCTGTAATCTCTATATTTCTCATACTCACCCTCTGTCTTATTTCTCTCCTCTTTTCTCACCTCGAAAAAATACGATAGTGAACCAAGTGAAACGTGGTGTCAAACATTCCCGCAAAGTGGTAACAACAAGAACACGCAACAGATCTGGTCTTCCCTGTTCGCGCTCTCCCCTGCGGTAGCTGGACCGGTGCCGCTGCCGTGATGCTGCTGGGGACGGGGACGAGCTGGTCCATCCGGTCTAAAGCGGAGAGATGACCAGCCGAGGTCAAAGCCATTCGACGCTCGTTGAGGTGTTTGTCCACCACAATTAGGAGTCAATTTGGAGCCGGGGCTGACCCCGCGGGCCGCGGGACGAGGTAGCAGCATCCCCCATCCGCGCAAACTGGTCCAGGCGGCAACCTGACACCGCGCAGGTCGCAAGTCAGGGGTCATCAGGGGTCCATCTGCATCCAGGTCCAGTGGGGAGATAAACGGGTGCATCCGCTGCAATCACAATCATCATCATAATTGACTTTAGACACTTTGAGCACTGTTAAAGTCTTACGAAGAAAAATGCCAAATCCTTTGTAATACGAAGGATTTGGACGCTTCGTAGGGAGAAAATCCTTCGTAGGTACGAAGCATTTGGCACTTTGCTTCGTAAGACTTTAACTGTGAGAGTCGTTTTTAAGGGAGGATGGAACATCGGGGATGATGCAGCAAATACGGGCAGGTGGGGAGGGGGGGGGGCATCGCCGTCTAAACGGCAAGCAGCCACGAGAGTATATATTTGAATGTCGAAGTGATTGGTGAGAAAACGAAGTCTCTTTGCGCAGCGCGCTCGCTTCGCAACCGGCCGAGGGCCACAGCGGCGGGGATTTAGCGGCCCCTAAAAGGCCAGCATCACCTTACAGACTGAAATTGCAGTGCCGAGAAAACTAATACTGTCGCGGCAGCAGCAGTGGTGGCGGCGTCGGCCGGCGGCAGCGGCGGCAGCGGCGGCAGTGGCAAAACCTCAACCTTCAGATCGATGGAGAAAAGGGACTGTGGAACGAAGCAGAGTGAGGGAGCGAGGAGGGAGAGAGAGAGGTAGGGGGGAAGGGGGAGAGAGAGGGACAGAGAGAGAGGCGGATTACACAGAGCAGCCCTGGGGGGTGCGGCGGCGGGGGGAGGAGAAAGGACAGAGAGACCATTGGTCAAGGATGGGGAGGGAGCGCACGCTGCGAGGGAGGGGGAGGCTGAGCGAGGCCGGCCTGCCCTGCCTGCTGAGGGCCTGCTGGATATTGCACAGCGCTGTGGGTGTGCCAGCTGGGGGAGGGAAAGGGGAAGGGCGGGCGAGCGGTGTCTCCGCTACGAAGAGTGTGTGTGTGCGCGCGAGCGTTCTCATGTGCTGCCATGACCCAACTACAGAGACACTGAAAACCGAAAAATGAAAATCTAATGGCAACAATTAATTTGTTTTAAGATAGGTCATATGGTGTTGAGAGTCCACCGAAGATTTCTAAAAAGATATGGGCCTTCGCGTTTCATTTACGCACGGTGTCTCCACGCCGTGCTTTTACGGCCAGTCGTTATTTGCTACTTGATTCTTTTTTGCTTGTCCGCTTGGTACTAATTTTGCCCTTATCGTGAGTAACATAAGGAAAAGGGGGGGGGCTTACAATATACAATATTAACGTGTTAATAATTAATTAGGGTTGGGGCAAGTACAAGTGTTAAAGGATGGTGGAAATCGGGTATAGGAAATGTAGTACCATGCGCCATGCCAAACTTATACTCCCTGTTCCGAAGTTGCGTAAGTACATAGTGCAGCGTCGAGGGTCACTCCAGCTGCTCGAACATGGGCGGGGCCATCGTTTGAAATCCGAGCTGCTCTGACGTCGTCGAGTCCTCGAGCGGAGAGAGCCTATAGCGGGTCGGGGCGAGGCGGGGCGGGGCGGCGAAGGGAGTGGGCCGCGGCCGGCTCGGCCCTTGCGCGCGGCAAACACCGGGGCCCTCCTCTATCCCGATCAGCGCCGCTGTTTGCTGCTGAGCCCGCCGTTCTCCTCCGATGGGTCGGGGCGGGGCAGGGCAGGGCGTCCACCGCCACCGCCCGGTGGGGCCGCGGCGCACAAAATTTGGAGAGAAATCAATGGAGAGGTACTTGGAGGTCGCCGCCAAAGTAGTATAGCCGCCTCCTCCTCCCGACTGGAGGGGCGCTCTGCGCTCGGCTCTGAGCGTCGTGGAGGCCCAGAGGCAGGCTGCTTGACTGTGGAGGACATGAGCGCCGCATTACATTTTCGAGTGAACTTGGTTCGGCCTCCGCCATGTCGGCATACGATTTTAAAACATTCTCGGCGCACATCTGCACACACGCGCGCATGCACACGAGCGCGCATTCAACACACATTTTTCTCCGGCTCGCGCGCGCGTATACCACCACGACTACGTGCTGAGTAATAATAATTCCAATCCCCGTATTAAAGGCCCATAAACTACACGGCAATTCCTCCCCACACCACGCCGTGCCGCTGCCGGAAACCGGCTCCATATTTCATATTTCGGCGACCCGGAAGCGACCGGCCGGCAAGGGTTGGATTGTATTTTGCAGAACAATGCGGGCCGGGTGGTCAGCTCGCGTCCAGCCGTCCAGCCGCTCGGGGACGGGACCCTGCGGGACCATCCGGGACCGTCCAGGACGGGCAACGCCGCCATAACGCTTAACTCTCCTCCATAACGTCCGCGAGGACGTCAACGTGCGGGGCACGCGCCGCGACGGGCCACAGCAGCAGGCAGAGCTGCTGCCCGCGAAAGTTTAACTGCGCAGCCGTCGTAAACATTTTCGGTGCGCACGCGAGAGTGGGAAACCCCCGGGTGGACGTGACGCGGTAATTTCGAATTGTGTCATAAAATTTAAATTGTGTGTATTCAGGATTTTTGCGCCTCTGTTAACTTATTTCGCCTAAATTACGCCCCTCGTCGTTTCTTACCCTCACAATTTTTCGATCTCCCAGTTTAAGGGCGGGCCCCACATTTTAGCAGGCACGTCCCCCGCGTCCTGCAGTGCAGTGCAGTCCTCCCGGTTGTATCACCAAACGCAGTTGTGCGTTTTCTTATCGCGATTTGCATACGACGAATTAATACTTTCGCCGGCGTGAGCTGGTCGTGAACTAGTTATTGGGGACATACATCAAACCCCCCGGCACGCCCTGCCCGGCCCTCGTGTCGCTCGGCTCCTCGTCGCCTTTACCGTTTTGCATTTCCGGGACGGGAAGGGTTGCCTCGCGCGACCCGGGTAACGCGGGCGCTCTCGCTCTCGCACCCCTAAACCTACTGTACCGCGCCAGCAGGCCTGGCGGACTAGGCTCAACCCCCTAACCCCAAACGGCGCGGTCTAGTTTGCAGAGAGACACGCGTGAGTGAGAAGTGAAAGTTGGTATGAATGCCGCTCATGGTCCGTCTGTACTTCAAGTAGGAAAACCACACTCGTTGCTCTTTTCTGTATCGGCGACCTCTTTACCACTATACTTGTTCAAGTTGCCACCGACGAACACGGAGATAAGGTCACACAAGCACCTCTCCCGAGTACAATCACGATGCACCTTCCACTCGACGCGACGGTATCAGGGAGACAATCAAAACGCGATGCGGGTGGCCCGTCGTGATGTCCGTGTCAGGCGTTGAATAAATGAATACGGTCTCACTATCCGCCAACCTTGAGTTACATGAGGGCAGAATAATTAAAATAAGTACCTTGCAGTTAAATAAGCGACAATGAGGCAAGACGGCAGACAAGGTCAGGGAACCGTCGTGGAGGACCCGAACCCACCTCCAATAATAATTTAACCACCCTTTCTTTTGCTCCTCTGGCATCCGCACCAAACAATAGGTTGAGGAGACGAAACAAAAGATATACCTTGTG
>NW_026267331.1:430518-436163 GCF_000697945.3 Frankliniella occidentalis | reverse complement strand
CCGCACCCGGGGGCCACCCTCGCGGGGGCCGAGGCGGGGCGAAAATTGTGACCAGGATGAATTGCATGTTTACGAGCGGCGTGGCGTCTTAATTCCAGCAGAATGCCCGCGAGATAGCGACCCCGCGGAGGAAGAGGTGGAGGAGGAGGAGAAGGAGGAAGCGAAGAGGAGGAGAAGGAGGAGGAGAAGGGGAGGAAAGGGTTGACCGACGATATATCTATGATGCAGGGGAGAGAGAGAGAGGGAGAGGCTGGCTGGGACAAAAGGGGCTCGCTGACGCAGAAATCTTAGCATCGCCGCCGCCGAGACAATGTTGTCGTTGTCGGCCACCAGCCATCTATTGCAGAGCAGTGTGGAGGAGCACCCCCTGCAGGACGCGGCCGAGGAGCAAGGGAGAAGGAGGGGAGAGAAAGAGAGACGGAGAGAGAGAGGTGGAGGCGGAAGGTGAGGGGAGGGGGCATATAGAAACGTCGCCACTAACTGCAATAAGCAGCCCGTTTTGTTTGTAATCGCCAGCAGGAGCGGATTATTCCCACAGCCACGCGCCGGCCGCGAGAGGGGAGAGAGAGGGAGGGGGCAGTCAGTCAGGATCAGGCGATATGGCGCGCCCTGCATATTGGGCCAGAGGCTGCTGCCCCGAAAGGCGCGCGCCTCATATCCGGCTGTGCCACCCGCCTGCCTTAGGAGAGAAGGGCGCCCGGCGTCCTCGACGTCCTCGTCGGTCAGGACCAAAGCCGTCGCCGAAGGGAGGGAGTGGTGGAGAGGACCTCATATCCTATCGGCCACCGGCCTGGAGCAGCCTCCCCTGTTGGTACGGCGAAAAAGTAGAGGAAATTTTATGAACAAAACGAATAGTTTCACTTAATACACATCACCATCACCGCTCTAAGGCTGGGTGCCGGGGTCGTGCTGTGCTGCGGTGTCCACCCACCGTCACACACATCCTCCTTCCCTCCTCCACCACCACCCCCTCGACTTGGACGCGCGCTGCGAACAATGACTGGCCGTCCGCCGCCCCCGCGGTTCTCAAAATGGCCACCATATACCCCCTCCCCCACCACTTCCCCTCTTCCTCCCTCCACTTCCAATACTCCACTCCTCATATTGCCCGCATTCATCATCACCACCAAAGCTGACCCACCGAAGCTCTAAGACCTTCGGTCGTGTCGTGGACCGACCACTCAACACAACCACGTCGGGGGGTGGAAAAGGGGGGAGAGGGGGCTGTGATGCCGATTCTATGATCCTGTTTCATTTTTCATTCCGAGCGGTCGGTTAGAGCGAGCACGCTCTGTTGCAGCACCATCACCCAGCTCCAGCAGCAGCAGCAGCACAACCATCACTACCACGAACACCACGCCACGCCACGCCACCTTCCGCTACCCCCCGCGCCCCTGCCCTGCGGCGCACGGGCAGAGCAATGGGAGGTCGTTATGCGATAAGCCCCTCTCAAATCCATCAATAGGGGAGATCCATCCATCGGCAGCGGTGGCCGCGTGAACCCAGAGAGAGAGAGAGAGAGAGAGACAGAGAGAAACACACACACAGAGATGGGGGAAAGAGGAGCAGCAAGGAGTGAAAAACAACCAACTCCGCTTCGCTTCGCGGCGGCCGGGCGGGATTGATTAGAAAAGAGAAGTGAAGGGGGCGTGGAGGCCGGGAGGGGTCGGGGTGGGGGGCTCGGGCTCGAGTGTATTATACGGGGACGTACGGTACACATCCACTCCACTCGTCAAGTCAACAGCGTTGGCCTCCCAAAAACTTTCTCAATGGCGTCGTCCTCTCGTCGTCGTCGTCGTCGTGCAGGAAAAGAAAAAACCGCCCAACCGCGCGCACCTAATTATGAGGCGGGGTGGGGCGGGGCCCGACTCGTGAGTTGGGCAACGCACACCCAGCACCCAGCTTCCGGAACGGCACCGCTCTGCCTGCGCTGGCGTCGACGGCATAACGCAAGGGCCGTTCTCTCCCTCTCTCTCTCTCTCTCTCTCTTTAATAATGGCGAATACATGAGTGGATACTACTTTTATACGAGAGAGCGAGAGAGAGACGGAATATCAGATTCTCCCGCGCATTGTGCGTTTGTTTAATGAATTCCACACAGCAGCAGGCAGGAGGCACCACCACCACCAAGACCGAGGGGCGGAGTGGAGCGGGGAGGGAACTTTACGCCGCGGTCCAACGTCACCGTCGCCATCACGATCATCACCACTCCCTGCTCCTGGCCGCGCCACCACCGGCCAGCAGAAGTCGACCGAGCGCCACCGCACAACCCCGCACCGCACTAACTCTGCAATAGTATTGTGTCCTTCGCGTGGTGATTACCACCAACCACCAGCCGAACCGCGCCAATCCATTTTCAGCGTGAGAATGGGGAGCCTCGAAAATAAAAGAAAAAAGAAAAAAGAGCACCTCGTTAAAAGTAAAAGATGCAGTTAGACGTTGACCAAAGCGCGCAGGAGAGACAAAGGACGGCGAGCCGAGCCGTGTGGGCCGTGCTGGTGGACAGCGCCTGGCAGGTAGGCCGCACTCCCGCACCGGCGCGCGGCGGGCCTGCGGCGTCAACGCCTGTGGGCTGCTGGCTGTCCCGGCCCGGCCGCCGCACCGGCTGCCCCGGACGTTGGTCATAACGGCGGACCTCCTCCTCCCTGCTCCTGCTGCTCCTCCTGCTCCTCCTGCTTCTGCTCGTGCTCGTGCTCCTGCTCGTGCTCCTGCTCGTGCTCGTGCTCCTGCTCCCGCTCCTGCCCCTGCTACTGCCTGCTACTCCTGCTCCCGCTCCTGCTGCTCCTGCTCCCGCTCCTACCCCTGCTCCTTCTTCTCGTCCACACCGACGGCATGCCGAACACGTCCGGGTGATTGGCCACACCTTGCGCCTCCTGGACGCTTCCGGCGTCCCCTCCCCGGAGCCTGCAACAACTGCGTCCGCCACCGCGGCTCACGACCCTGCCCCCTCTTGCACCCAGCCGCCTCCTCCCCGCACCGCCTGGAAGATGGTCGGGCCAGGTCCACGACTTCTCGTCCATATTGCGTTTCTTTGCAGTGTTGTGTGTTTCGTACGGCGCGCACGACGTCCCTTGCAGAGTACATAATCGGGCTGCCCCCCCCCTCCCCCGCTCTTTCCCTGTGCGACCGCTGGCCGAGGGCGGGGCGGGCCGTATAACTGCGCTGCTCTGCGACTGACTGACATCTGCATTTCGGTTTATTAAATCAAGAAAACGGGACGACCCTTTAATTAAATCCATTTCCAATCCCAAATGCGGAGCACGTGACATGTACCGTGTGTGTGTGTGTGTGTGTGCGTGTGTGTCAGGGAATAGTTAGGGACTGGGCCATGCCATGAGGGATATGACGGAAGGTCGTGCAAAGGGGAGCGGGTAAGAAGAAGGGGCATGGCGAAGGGGAGAGGAGGAGAGTGCAGAGAGGGGAGAGAGAGCGGGAGAGAGAGAGGAGTGAGGGGGAGGGGGTATAGGGTGGAAGGAAGGCAAGTGACGATGACGGCATGAGAGACAATGTGCATGGGAGGCGGCCGCTGCTGCCCGCTGTTGCCGCCGGCAGAACGGTCAGCACTGTGATGAAAGGGGTTGGTTGGGGGCTCGCACTCGCCCTCCTCCTCAGCATCGTCTGCGGAATAACGCTTGTTTCTTATAACAGCTCATCTGAATTCAATGCTAGAGTCGAATGATGGGCACTATTAATGTGTATACGACACCATATACTCCTTAAATGTTGCGTACATTTTTGTAAACAGAATAGCCCCTATAGAGGAAGTCTCAAATGAGCGCTGGAGCGAGCATTGGTAGCAGCAGCAGCAACAACAGCAGCTACAACAGCGGCAGCAACAACAGCGGCAGCAACAACAGCAAGCAGCAGCAGCAGCTCCAGCAGCAGGAAGTACGCGCCGACTGACCGCACCGCACCACAGCGCGCTATACGACGCACACCTCGTATGCAGATGAGGCGTCCACGCCGTCGGGGTCGTGTTGACGGAAGCGGCCCGGTCCCGGCCCGCGGGCGCGGCGCGCTGCACCTCGGCGCGCTCATCCCCAAAATCGGACGCGCGGCGCGCGGGGCGGGGGGACTCCCACGTAACTCCCGGCCGCTCCACGCGGAGATACGTTGCCGACGACGCGACCCTTCGCCGGCGAACCCTTCTATATCTCGGGCCGACCTCGGCCGACCCCGAGCCGCGCCGCCGCCAGGAAGAGGAATAAAACCTGTCCTCTGCGGCCGCCGAATACATTACCCGACCGTGTATATCCCCCGCCTCCGTCCCCCAAATCTCTATTTCGTGTGTGTGTGTGTGTGTGTGTGTGTGTGTGTTTGTGTGTGTGTGTGTGTGTCGGGTGTAGTGCTACGATGTAATAATGTACTCGGTAATGACGCTCTGTCCGCACGGGGCGATAGGTCGCAAAACTACTTTGTAAAACGTTACTACTTTTACACTTCCCGCGGGCGGACCACGTCGACGACGACAACGGCGACGCGTAATGTGTAACAAGGGCCTGCTGTTTTCCTTATTGAAAAGTGGGGGGGCAAATCCGCAAGGCGCACTGGCGACGGAGAGCACGTGGTTCTGCTGCCTCCAGCAACTCCGCCAGGGAGGGAAGGGGGGGGGGGTAGAGGACGGGTCACAAGGCCGGTACGGACGTCGGGGGCCGCGGAGTCGGCGGAGCACACAACATCCAAGAGGCTCTTGTAATCCAATACGCCGGAGACGAACAACCCTACCCCCTACCCCTCCTCCCCCTTCTTCACGTGAACCCGGTCGGATCGAAGCCCCGCGTGCAGGTGCACGAACGTTTTGTTTTTGACGTCATTGTTTTGTGTGGTGTGATGTGGGCTGTCACGGGCCGGTCAGGAGAACCATATACTTCTCTTAGAGGTTGAGAAATTGTCGTTTCCCTTTTTACTCTTCTTTACTATAGCCTTTTTCCAATCTGGCAAAGACGGACGTCCGATATGGAGGATGGACGATGAAGGAATGTCTCCGAGAGGACAGTGCACAACGCCATGCTCTCCCCGTGCTACGCCCCGCGTTGGGCATCTCTTTCTTTCTCTTCTCTCTCTTTCTTTCCTCTCGTATTCCCTATCTCCGCCCCTCTCCTCTATGTCCTCGGCTTCGGCCCTCTGCTCAGATTCCTCTGATATTAAAACGCCGCCCGGAGGAGAGAGAGGAGGAGAAGCAGCAGGAAATCATTTGAAGTTGCGCGTGGCTCTCTCTGCTGCGCCTGTTCCGCCTGTTCTCGTCTTTCTCCTCGCCCTCTCCCCTTCTCCTCCCCACCTGTCCCCTCGGCCAGAGTCACGTGAGTGAGTGACAGGGACGCCGTAGGGGCGTATCATCATCCGCATGCAATTCTTTCGGCGTATCACAGACGCTTTGCCTGGGCACTTGACTCGGGCGCCGGGGCGGCGTCGCCGGGAGCCTCGACTGCCCCGCCGGGGCGCGCCCCGCGCCTGCCTCCGGGGCTAATTTGCGAACCTTTGACACATAACGAACTGTAAAATGTGAGGGTTTAATTACCCCTCTCGACGAATGCACTTGCAGGGCCGCCGCGCACCGCGCAGAAAATGGGAGGGAGGGGAGGGCCCAAAGGAACCAAAGCGAACCAAAGCCCTTGGATTTGGGGGAGAAGGGGTGTGGGGGGAGG
>NW_026267331.1:425575-430468 GCF_000697945.3 Frankliniella occidentalis | reverse complement strand
GTCAGGGGAGCGGGTGGGTTATCTCTGGGCCTCTGGGTGTGTGGTCGGGGGCCGGCCAGCCTCGCTCCGCGCCTCGAGGGATGGCGAGGGGACACACCCACCCCGTCCCTGCCCCGCCACGCCACGCCAAGCCACGGCCGACTCTGCCGCCCCTGGCCCTGCTGCCAGCCCCTTTAGTTCCATTGGAACTCCAACTTCGAAAATAGCGTCGGTCCGGGCAGGCAGGGACGCCGCCGAGGGGCGGTAGGGGGAGGGGCGGCGGGTCGGGCCAGCCGATTTTCAGCGCGGCGACCCTGGGGTCCTCCCCCTCCCCACTCCTCCCCCGCGCACAACTTGCGACAATCTACACTTCCTGTTGTCCGCGCGAGGCCGTATTAAACTGGCGTATATTTAAGAATATTGCGCCGCGCGTTGTTCTCCTGCCCGGGACGCTCCTCGCACTGTGGTTTCATACCGTCCCGCAGCGCAGGCGCGTGGGCAGGTTGCCTACTCGCACGGGGCTAGAGCTGCACAGCGGCCGGCGTTAGCGGTGGGCGTCACGGACGGCCCCGTGCGAGTAGGCAACCCGCCCGCACTCCTGCCATGCGGTGCAGTACAACTGCAGAAACGGAGTAAATAGTGCGTGTAAGAAAATCCAAGTTACTTTTTCCAACAGTGGGGTTGGGTCTACCGATTTATTCTGTACTTGACGGAATATATTACATGATACATTAGAACGAAGTCGCAAACACCAAATCAAATTTTAATCTTACGATAGTTTTAGCGTTCGAAGGCCGAGAGAAAGTTAACAAAGAAGGATATTGGATTCAAAGCGAAACTTTCTTCATTACAACAACGTTAAACAAATATTTGGCTTTAAATCAAAGAGTCGCCTTTTTGGTCAACAAGGACTCGTATTAATTTGTTCCAAAGAAGGATCTACTCTTGGATGAGAGAAGTATTCTTTGAATCTAAATAAACTTCTTCTTGAAGTCTGTCAAAGTAACGACTTGTTTTGGTCATCACTGCAGGAAACTGACTGTCCGCCCCACTGTGCGACTCCGTATTCGCTGCACAAAATTCGTAAATTATTGCTTCAATTGAAGAAATAATTTTGACAGTGGTCACACTCTCTCTTGAGAGGCGGGCGAGAACTGGCTGTGATGAGGCGCCGTGCGCGCGCGCGTGTGTGTGTATGTAGTTGTCGTTGTGATTATAGTGGCCATGTTGAGGAGAGGGCGAGTTATGGCGGGTGCTGGTGCCGGGCGCGTCGGCGGGGCGGGGCAGCACCGGGGATATTCCCTCCGCCTTATCTGCCCTTCCGTCCCTCCCCGGTCGGGCCCCGCTGCCCCCCCCCCCTTCCTCCTTTTCCCTTCGGTCCCTCGCTGCCCATTCATCACCACCGGCAGCTCAGAAACACATCCTGTAATATTTGTTTCCAACTGATTCCGTGGCGTAGCGCTGCGCGGGGCGGGGCGCCGGCGCTAATCGCGATCTGCAACGGCAGCAGCCCGGGCGCCACTGCAAATCTGCAAATTCAAGTAAGTGAGACATTTCACTCTATCGACTTGAAGTGCATGCATGCCCAGAAAATGTGCTCTCTAAAGTTATTTTTGACTGTATTTTCAAAGTCCAAAATGTTGAAACAGCTAAAATCTGTACATAGGTTAAAGAATCTGACGTTGAAATGCATGCAAATACTTGTAAAAAGTCCTCAATTTTCCTACCCCCTCCCCCCCTCTTTTGCAGTGTAACAGCAGTGGGACGCGAGGAAAAACACATGAGCGGATCGCCGGACAAAAACATAGCTGAGGGCTCTCCGCGTGCGCCGTTCTCTGGGCTGTCCTGTAAGGGGTGGAAGTGGAGGAGGAGGAGGTGCTGGGGGCAGCGATGGGGACCACCGCGGAGACCCGTGGGGACCCGTAGGGACCCGTGCGGGGACTCGAGGAGGTGGCGCTCATCCGAGAGCACTGGAGCAGATCCGAAGAGCCGGCCATATAATGAAAATTATGGCTTTGCGTTCCCTCCCTTCCTCGCTCGCACTCTCTCTCCTCTATCTGTCTCCGTCTCTCTCTCTCTCTCTCTCTCTCTTTCTGCTCGCTCGCTCCTCCCATTCGCACTGGCCTCTCGCTCTCAAATTCTAAAGATCGCACGCGCCTAGAGAGGAACACGGTCTAGTGAGAGCCCGAGAGAGGAGGTGGCTCTCTGCCGAGTGACCCTCTAGAGGGTTTAGGGGCGTGCGGTGCTGCTACACGCTATGTGAGGGCAAAGACAAGTTGTCGTTTTTGTTTCTTTTGCCGAAAACAAATCTGACTTAAGACCGCATAAAAAAAAGGTTTCAAGGTCCTCTTTTCGCGAGGGGGCCGCAGTCGTGCATTTCAGAGCCGAGATTCGTCCACGCATGTATGAGCGGAGGAATTCTGGAGGACCTGGAGGAGAAGGAGGAGAAGGACGACGACGACGACGAGGGGATGCTGGAGGATTCCAGACCAAGACAGCGGCACCGCGAGGATGGAATGCGGCCTGAACCTCTGTCCTTTTCTCTCGCCAGAGTGATGCAGAGGGTAGAGAGTGCTAGACCGAGAGGGAGGGAGAGAGAGAGAGAGAGGTGGGTTGGGGCGCAAGGGTCCGGGAGGGGGCGGAGCGGGGCGGGGGGCAAGTCCATTCGCCAACGCGGCCCAAAGGGCGAGCAGGGTGGCGTTGTTGGTCGCGATGTGGAATGTCCCCCCCCCTCCTCCCTGCCTTCCTCCCCCCTCTGCGGCGTAGGAGGTCCTAACACAAATGAGGCTCGGCCCATGGGCTGGGCTGGGCAAGGGGGCGGCCGCCGAGGGGTTGGAGGCAGGGAGGAGGATGGGGGGGGGGCACTCCGCGGAAGAGAAGACCGCAGCCGCGGGCGGGGCGGCCCCCGGGGGCGGCAGCGGCGGCAAAAATAAAAGAAATCAGTAAGAAAGGTGTGGCGTCGAGCCGCAGGGGAGCGCGCCGGCCGCAGAGCCGCCCACCCTCCTTGATCTACCAAACAACAACATTAAGGCAAAGAAAAATTAATTAGTTTGTTTTTTGCCCTTAAGTAAAAAAGTGTTTGCTGGACAGAGGGTGTGGTACTGCAAGTACCACTTCCGCAACGTCATCCCTACGATGCTGCTAATGAGAAATTTTCTGACTGCGGCAGAAAGAATTCGTCTGACTTGCGCAACCTCGCAACCCCCGCTTCGATTCGAACGACCGAGAAGCGGACCGGGGCGGACTAGGAGCCAACTGTAGCGGACTGGAGAGCGAAGGGACGACGACTAACTTCTCGCTGGAGTCCTGCCTGCTCTGGTGTGCCCAACTCTGACGCTTGCTCTTCCCACAAATCTCAACCCCACAAACCCCCCAAAAATCTACAGTAATATCTACTAGGTAGATGTACGCCAGACGACGTCTCGCGTAACAGGCTTCGCGATATCTCACGAAACACTGTTACGCTGCGACGCGCCTGGCATACATCTACCTAGGCCTGCGGCGCTGACACCCGAGTCGGGCAAAAGAAAGAGTCGCAAATAGGCCTTCGGACCCAAAAGTCACAATTATTGCTCCTCAGGGTTTTATTTTGACGAGTTGACCCTTCAGAGACCATGAAATATTTGAGAAAAAACATTGAAATGGTTTGGGGTCATTTCCGTGTGAAAAACAGTGTCTGACGCCTCAACGGTTAGAGATAGAGCCAAACGAACGAAATTTTCGCACAAAGGACTTTACTTTGATGAGTTACCCCTTAGGAAACATTTAAAAAAACATTTTTCAAAAACGTCATTTTGGGGACCTGTGGTTTTTGATTTTTTTAAAATTCATTTTTTGAGCTAGAATGGTCTACTTCGAACTTGATCTGTCTTTTTATGATACAAAACGACCCTGAAAATCCCAGGTCACTAGCTCAATTTGTTCTCGAGTTATCGTGATGACAGACAGACACACAGACACACCGACACACAGACAGACAGACAGACGCGAAACTTTTTGATCACTGGAGTAATAGGCTTCGCTAATCGCTCAGCCAATTATTCAATAAGGTGCGCGCGTTGGGATTATCCAGAAAGTACGTTCGTCATTCTCCGTTTTAAAAAGGCCAAGTTGAGCCTATGCAAGCTCTCATGGCGCCTGCCAGGTAGGCAACATCTCGCCTGCAGTGCATGCGTGTACGGCGGGGGTGCCTATCCCACGCCTCACAGGCGTCGATCTCCCGTAAATTGACGAATGAATACGAGAAAAACGGGGGCGTACTTTCTGGATTATCCTATAGAAGCGCAGAATGGTTTCACAAGTGAAATAATGCGGGTCGACCGAATATAGCCACAGCACAACCACTCACACAACGCGTGTACACTCACACACACACATGCACAGCACAATCAGCGTGGCGCACGGCCGGGCAGGGCTTGCGGAGAGGGGCGTTATTTCTGTCGCCTGATGATCACACCTGCCCGGGCACAAAGCCCGGCTGTGGTGTCCCCCACAAAGGGCCCTGGGGTGTGGTGGGGCGAGCGCGCGGGGCGGGCGCGGCGGGGCAGCCATTCGTGCATTCACACTCCAGCAAACCGCATCGCGCTGCGCCTATAATGGCCACACATTCATTACACACACCCAGGCAGACAGTTTGAGATGGAGTGAGAGATACGGACAAAGAGGCATAACAGCAGAGGTGGCTGGGCTCCGCTGGGGCGGCAGAGAGAGAGAGAGGGCGGAGCGGGGAAGGGAGAGCGGGAGGAGGGAAGACAGAGAGAGAGCCAGAGAGAGAGCCTGCTGTCCGGACCCCACACGGCTCTGGCCGCCACCAACCCCTGCGCGGTACGGCAGGCGGAATCAGTTTCGGAGTAAGCTCGGAAGTTATCTGATTTCGCGAGAGCAGCAAAGCCCCTCCCACCCGCAACCACCACC
>NW_026267331.1:424204-425525 GCF_000697945.3 Frankliniella occidentalis | reverse complement strand
GGGGGGGTAAAGGCGCTTTGCGCTTTTGCGAAGCACGTACAATGCGTCTGCCGCCGCCGTGCGTCGCGGCGGCGGTGGAGCGGCGAAGCGCTGGCCCGGTCAGAGTGAGTGAGGAGGACGACGAAGAGGTGAAAAGGCCGAGCGTCACAAAGGGATCACAGCAGAGGACGACTCGCGCATCCTTTGTCGAGGTAATGGTGAAAGTGCCCCCCCATCTCGGCGTGCAGCGCCGGAAAAAATATGCCGTGCAACGTGCAGCGGCCAAGAAAGGGAATAGGTGCAATTACAATTGCTGTGGAAAGATTTTCCTAAAAAATTCGGTTTGTTCATCGGTGGGCTCATACGATTCGAGGAGGTTCGCCCCACAAGCGCCTGATGCCGTTTATTGGTTCAGACAAATTACATTCAAAGTATGTTTTGTCCATAAATGGATGAATAATGCGACAAAGTTGTATTATTGTTTCGAGGGAAAGAGGGGGGGGGGGGAATCAGCGGAATCCGAGGCGGAATCAGTCTGCGAGTGCGAGCCAGCCCCACCGCCAGCCCCAGCCCCCCCAAGGTTCGTGTCAAATGGTTTGCCTACCCGGCGGGCGCGAGCGCCGTCTCCCCTTGCCGCCTGTCTGAGTTCAGACAATGGCCGAGCCGATGATTGTCGGCGCTGATTGGTCGCCTCATTGTTGGCTTTACTTGTCGTGAGCCAGCGATGCGCGGAGGGTGGTGTGCGGCGTGGGAGGGAGAGAGGGGGGGGGAGGGGCAGCAAGGAGAGGGGCATAAGAGCGGGTGTCTGGTCTGGCGTGCTAGCCTCGGCCCGGGTGCCATGGTGGGCGGGGGGGCTGTCCTTCCCATGTGTGAATGGAAGGGACAGGCCAGAGATATGGGGCGGGCGGTGCAGGGCGGGGCGGGTGGTCGCGGTTCTGAGCCCCTGTGTTGGGTGTGGGTGCCGGAGATTAGGTGTGGCTTGCTGCGCTGGATGTTGGCCGCCTGTATTCACTGATTCACTGTCGGAAAAATTCACTTGTGAAAACAAAACTAACTGTATTCAATTTTTACTTGGAAAAACGAATTTGTTGTAACTTTTTCCAGCGAAAAAAAGGCGACAAAAAAGCAACATCTTACCGTCAACCTCGGAACGACCAGGACGACTGAAATATCGTGTTCGGGGATTTTCTCACACGCTGAGTCCAAATCTGCCGATGTCGTCCGGGTTCCCGGGGACGTCATTGGGGACCTCCCGAGCACGCCGATGACACTCCCACGACAAATACGATTCGGCTCCAAACGTCGTGTACACACGGTCTGGTGCATATTTCTTAAAAGTCGC
>NW_026267331.1:422943-424154 GCF_000697945.3 Frankliniella occidentalis | reverse complement strand
ATTCGGTTCCCCGTATATTTCCCGGGTGCGAACGGTCCGACGTTAGCCAAAAAGCGAGTTACGAGGCGAGGAAGCGAGAGAAAGGGAAGAGATCGGGAAGCGGCACGAGAGGGCGAGGGTCGCGGTCTCGTCGCTCGCGTTTATTTTATTTTTTTCATACGGCGAGGTGGATGAGGAAACGGCGGGGTAAGGACTATACAGGACTATGTGCGCGAGAGTTTTGAGCTCACGGCACAAGCAGTGTGCATCGGAACTGCCTGCTGGTCTGCCATACCACGTCCGCCACCGCCGTGCTGCTGGCCTCGGGGGACTTGAGCCCAGCCCAGCGAGCGAGCGAGCGCCTCTCTGCCGCGGCTGAGCCGACGAGGAGCCAAGCGAGTGAATGAGCGCCTCGTCATGTGGCTGAATGCAGCGTAGCACACGGCACTGCACGGCCAGGGGACATTGAAAAGCACGTCAATTCCACCTGGCCTCTCTGTCTCTCGCTCGCTCGCTCTCGCTCTCTCTCGCTCTGTCAATGAATAGCGTCGCGACCCGATGGCGCGCGCGCACATACTCATGTTCTACTGCTCCCCCGCGACGTGTGAGTTGCTCTTTCGCGACCTTTTCCCTCTCATTGCTGCTGTCCTTTTCGCAGAAACACTCGCCAGGCATCCGCGAACCAGTATCCAGTATTGCTCGACAATGACTTTTTAGGAGCGGGAGGGTGTTGGAGGGGCAACCCAACTCCCGAAACTTTGCGTCAAGCAAAAACAGAACAGGCTTTGCATTGAAAAGGTAGATCGTGTGCGTGTGTAACGAGTGTGCGAGAGAGAGAGACGACGCTATCCACACCGTAGGGTAGGGGCCGCCTCGGGGGCCGCCTTGCTGCTTGCCCAGTCCGCTCGGCCCACCCGACCCCAACTATTGTCGACTGCTGTTTTCGACTAGTTGTAGGGCTGTTGTGTTTGCGTACCCAGGGGCCGCAGGAGTTCGCCCGCTCGCATTGCACTTGAAAGTACTGCCTGGCCCGGGCTGCTCCGCCTGGCCAGGCCAGGCCCAGGGCCTTCCCCTCCAGCCCCTCCTCGCCACACACCAGCAGCAGCTCCATAGCAGCAGCAGCAGCACGGCGCCGAGCGTTCTGAGATGCAGAGATTTGCGAGCGGAGCGAGCGGGACCATAATGGCTCGTACGGCAACTTTCGGCCGTTGCGGTGAGAGAGAGAGAGAGAG
>NW_026267331.1:421657-422305 GCF_000697945.3 Frankliniella occidentalis | reverse complement strand
GCGAGAGGGGCTTATTCGCACAATGGCGGGTGGCGGCTGCACGCGTCAAGTGGTCTCTCCTCGCGGCCTCCAAAAAATTAATGGAGGTCCGTCTGCAGGCTGCTCTCCTTTATATCGCGCTTTTACTTCGTTATTCTGAACAGTGAGAGAGAGAGAGAGCGAGAGAGAGATGATGGGAGTGGGAGGGAGGACGGTGTAAAGAGAATGGAGGTGCAGACGAGGACGCCCTCACGGAGCACCTCAGCGTTGTCGCCGGGCGCGCGCGCGGGGCTCGGGCGCCAGGCGCGCCAGCCAGCAGACCGACCGGTGCAAAGAGCAGCAAGCGCAGAGACGATTACATGGCTTGTCAAGCCGTACTCCCCGTAATTTGGGCGTTGTTGTCCTCTTTTCCTCCCACCCGCCATACATAGCAAGGCCGTTCAGCGCGACGGGCTCCACGACAACAACAGCAGCAGCGCGGCGGCGGTGGCGGCAGCCATGGGCCGTAAAGCATCAACTTCCTTCAACTAATTCTCTGGAAATTCATCATTCTTGTTGGGGAAATCTGAGACGCGTGCCAGCGACAGGGCGCCCCGCCCCACCCCGGACTGGTGGTGTGCCCCACCCCGCCCCGCCCCGCCCCGCCCCACCGCACCCGGGGGCCACCCT
>NW_026267331.1:420999-421607 GCF_000697945.3 Frankliniella occidentalis | reverse complement strand
AGACACTATGAGGAGCTTCCTTTCATGTGCATCAAAGGGTGATTCTTGATTTTTTTATGGTGCCTTAGTTCTTTGTTGTCGATTTCAATCCTCCTCTGTCAAAATCCAGGCTGGTTTGTTATCACTGAAAATGTCTTTTAAAAATCTTGGCAATTTGGAAAATTGCTGGCATTGGTTTGGATTGGTGGGGCAGACTCCCTTTTCATATGCTCTGTCTAAATATCATGGTGCCGACCCACTACAGCAGAGTTCTTAGCCAGTTTGCTTAGGTAGCCTACCCGCCCTTAGTTAGAGAGACCAGCTCTTAGAAAACTCAAGTTTCTGTGGACAGGGGTGGTTTGGTTTCTGACAGAAACAAAGGTAGTTTTGTTGTGCCTGGTTCACCCCTGTCGATTCGAACACTCCTCCATCGAAATCGGGACCCATCAATTTATAGCCTTTGTAAATTTTGCCAAAAATGAAAAAAAAAATTGAAAATCGCTGGAAATGGTTAGGATTGGTTTGCCAGCACCCTCTTACTATCTCCATCAAAATTTGATGTCGCAGACCCATTTTAAGCGAGTTACGCCCGTTTTTCTTGTACCGGCTCGCCTGCTAGGTAGGCAGCC
>NW_026267331.1:419891-420949 GCF_000697945.3 Frankliniella occidentalis | reverse complement strand
GAAATGATCAGGATAAGAAACTATTATGGGCGATTTGCTATTAATAATAATTATATTTTGCGACTTTTAAGAAATATGCACCAGACCGTGTGTACACGACGTTTGGAGCCGAATCGTATTTGTCGTGGGAGTGTCAAGGGCGTGCTCGGGAGGTCCCCAATGACGTCCCCGGGAACTCGGACGACATCGGCAGATTTGGACTCAGCGTGCGAGAAAACCCCCGAACACGATATTTCAGTCGTCCTGGTCGTTCCGAGGTTGACGGTCGGTCGGTCGGTCGGTCGGTCAAACCGTATCTTATTTTGACAGCCCCCTTGAACCTGTGGCTGCAGTTTTGCGAAATCGGCCCATTTCACAATAGACGCCTGGCGGACTGGGTCGTTCCGTTGGCAGCGCGTCGTCGACGCCGGCGAGCCCTGGCCGCGGCGCCGACGGCCCCGCGACGGGACAACCCCCGGACTGACGTCGCAACTGATTGTTTCGCGACGACAATAGTGGCAGCGGCTGTGGCGGTGGCGCCGGGGAGGACGCGGGCGGGGCGGACGCGGACGGGGTAGAGAGAGTCGTGGAGATACTGCGCCCCTCTAGCCGCGCTACGCCGCGATCCGTAAACAATGATATGCGATGGAAATGGAGTGTACTTTTGGCGGGAGTACTGCTTTGCTAATTAAACCGCAAAACTGAGGGGGACCGGGGAAAGGGGGGGGGGGCAAGGGTTGCATAGGCAGAGACGGGACCAACGTTCGTGGAATCGTATTCACCGGGTACCACCGGCACCCATACGTCTCTAGCGAGAGGAACCTGCTCCAAAAGGCCGTCAGTTAGGGGGAACGCACAAGCACAACGTGTGTGCTCGCGTCCCTTATTTCCGCATGAAACGTTTCGTTTGCAGGTTTGAATTTCACTAATTTTGCGCGCGCTGGCGGCGGGTATGGAGTGTGCATGTGTGTGTGTGTGTGTTTAGATAGTTCGGCGTCGTGGCATGATGCCATGCCTGTACGATGGCCGCAACCAGCAGCTCGCAACCAGCGCGGCGTGGCGTGAGAGCTGGCGGGGCG
>NW_026267331.1:418777-419841 GCF_000697945.3 Frankliniella occidentalis | reverse complement strand
AGCCTTTGTAAATTTGGCCAAAAATGAAAAAAATAAAAATCGCTGGAAATGACCGGGATTGGTCCGAAAGAACCCCCTTTCAATCTCTCAGTCGAAATTTTGCGCCACCAGGCCATTATAAGTGAGTTACGCTTGTTCTTTCTTGGACCGGCTCGCCTGCTAGGTAGGCAGCCCGTTGTACGCTGCCCGCCAGATTCAAAAGACCATCCCTTAAAACTCAAGTTTCTGTGGACAGGGGTGGTTTCTGGCGAAACCAAAAGTAGTTTTGTGGTCCCCTGGTTCACCCCTGTCGCTTCGACTACTTTTCCGTCGAAATCCGGACCCACCCGTTTTCGCTAAAAACACAAAGGCTAATAAAAATCGCTGGAAATGATTGGAATTCGTCTAGGAGAGTCGACTTTGACCACCTCTGTCGAAATCACATGCTTCCTGCCTCTTTTGCATCCTGTTTCTTCAACTATAAAATTGCGTCTTTGGTTTGTTGCAGGAAGATTATCGGCCTGGAGGTGCACTTGACTTGGACATCAGCAAAGCAGCCTATGTGTCACCTGCTGTATGCTGAGTTGGAGTTGGAGCACACGGAGGAGGAATCGCTCCTTTTTCTCATGATTGCAGGAATGAATCTGGTAAGTTTTGACTTTCAATGTGATGTTAACATAAAATACCAGTACATTTATGGTAGTCATGTTTGGGTAAAGTTTATTTTTGTATTGTTTCCATTTGGGGGTTACTTGTCATTTCTTTACTGCTTATTCTCATTCCATATTTACGGCTTATTACTTGAGCCTAAAATATATAGTCGTGTTTTAATTTAAGTGCGGAACTGGAGGCAAATCATTCGGAATCACTGACAGTAATGCTGCTATTTATTTCATTTGTATGGTACAGTCGAAGTAAAATAAGAAGTGATGCTGGTTCTTGTCCAAAGGGATGTACCTGGACTTGAAGGTGGCCACCTGTAACATAGAAAGTTCATTCGATGAGTTGGCGTCACAGTGATACAGATGGACCAAAACACGTTTGTGTTGAACTCTGAGATAATTTGAATTTACTTATATTTTTTC
>NW_026267331.1:417769-418727 GCF_000697945.3 Frankliniella occidentalis | reverse complement strand
TCTGATAGAATTTGTGTAGTACTGTACTTACTTACCAAGTAGCAAGCAGAGGTTATTTCAGTAGTCGTGGAAATCTATCAGCAGCTGCCAACTTATAGCCCCAGAGGCTTCAGTTAATGTTGTCTGGAGTTGAAGGAAGGCTACCTAGGATGACACGCTCTCACACAAGGTGCTCCCAAACAACTGGAGGATTGCCCCCTTTTCCCCCCTTTTTCTCTCCCTCCCACCACCACTACCAGCACCACCACCACCACTGATTACCGATTTTCATCTCCCGCTTTCAGGTTCGAGATCAGGCATTCCTGATCACTAATGTGTACAAAAGAGTTGTTTTTGTATTTTTGCTTTTCGGGGTCAATTTTGGGCTTTCAAAATTTTTTAAAAGGTAAAAGGGAGCCAAGAAACTGTCACTCTCTCTATTTTTCCAATGACGAAATTAAAGAGGGAAATTTTGATAGCCTCTTTCGCGGCTCGAAAGGGCTTCCCTGCTTCCCCGTCCGAAGCGGTGCTGTGCCGCTGTGCCTGTGCGCTGTGCGGCGCGGCTCGTGTGGCCGGGGGCGGCCCAAGCTAGACTCCTACCGAGACCTCCGCCCGCTCCCGGTTGCAAGTGAAGTGCCTCTCTAGCGAACCCTCCAGCCGACACCTCCGCTCCGCCCTGCTACTCCGTCCTGCTGAAAGGGGTCGGCCGCACCCCTTGCTGACTTGGTCACGGTCCCGGTCCATAAAGCGCCCACCATTTCCCACTGCCACCGGGTGCAATCGATATTTTTGCGTCGGATGTAGAGGAATTTTTCGAGTTCCTGTCAGCAGCAGCGCATGTGTAGAGTAAGAGCCCCGCGGCCGCGACTAGGCCGCCATCGCCCGCAGACCGCGCACCGCGCACACACAAAAACACAAATAGACAATGCTGACGGGCTCTTTTTCTACCGAAGCGGAGTGGTTTGGTTCGGGTCCGCGC
>NW_026267331.1:416533-417719 GCF_000697945.3 Frankliniella occidentalis | reverse complement strand
CGGCGCGGCGCGCTCGGCCCGCCTCTCTCTCCTCTGCGGTGCGGGTCAGGCTGCAGCCATGGCGGCGGCGGCGGCGGCCTGCCCTGCGCCACCAGTCACTGCGCCGCCGCCACCGTGTCCGTGACCACCCACCCGGCGCCGCGACCGGATATCACACAGTGCCGCGCCGCGTTCCTTGCAAAATTACGGCCAATAATAATGCACTTGTTAAAAATTATCTCGCGAATAAATGACACCAAGTTAAATCAACCTGGGTGTGTGTGTGTGTGCCGCGGACTCGCGAGCTCGGGCGAAGATGTCTATATGTGTGTCCCACTCTCTCTCTTCACCACCACGCTGCTCCACAAGCGCGCGCGCGCGCACCAGCCATAGCCAGCTCCCTTCCCTTCCTCCTTCCTCCCGCCCGCCACACACACACACACACACGCACACAAGCAAGCACTCCATCCTACCCAACCCTACACCGCTTGCCGCTGACTTTTGCAGTAGATTAATCTTGGCCACGGCGGGGCGGGGCGGGGCACAAGGGTGCTGCTGGGCGTGGCCACGGGGCTGCTCGCTCACCCGCGCGCGCGCACACACATGCACACACACACACACACACGCGCGCACACATGCGCCTTACAACCCGACCGAGCAGCCCAACCGAGCCGAGCGAACATACACGCGCTTCGCGCGGCGGGTCGGCGGCTGACGTGTGAGAAGCCACACACGAGGGTCACGGGAATACACACGCGAGCGAGAGTAGTGCGAGGAGGCGACGCCAAAACCAGTGTCACTGGGAAAGGGCATATTTACGAAAACCATACGCATACTGTACTGGATTCGGGCCAAATTATCTTTTCATTTACTTTTTGGGTTGATTTTTGCCCCCGTTCAACTTTTTTTTTATTTTTCGGTGAGAGCACGCGAGGAAAGAAAACACTCCGCAAGGGGGAAAGGAAGGCTGAGGGGGGTAAAAAGGGAGAGTCCCTCGCTCGTACCACAAAGCTCGGAACGGGACGAACATAATGACCCAGCGATATCAAAGGGAAAGGACCCGCCGTGTGCGTGCGTGTACGTGCGCGAGCGCGCGTGTGTGTGTGTGTTTAGGAGCCTGTCCTGCAATCTGATCTGCATGAGTGCAACCATCATCGCTCAAAGCAGTGTGACACCGAGCTGAACCAGCGGGGGTGGTGTATGGGGG
>NW_026267331.1:404949-408333 GCF_000697945.3 Frankliniella occidentalis | reverse complement strand
AGTAGTCGTGGAAATCTATCAGCAGCTGCCAACTTAAAGCCTCGACTACAGTCGCCTCGTTATAGACTATTCCGGCGGGAGCGCGTAGAAGACTCCACCCGCTCCACCACGTCCTTTTCAATGCGGAATGCAGACTTGGTCACGCTCCCAGGTCCCAGCACATAAGAGCCCCGCGGCCGACTCGGCCGCTATCGCCCGCCGATTGCGCACACACAAAAACACAAATAGGATAATGCTGACGGGCTTTTTTTCTCCCGATGCGGAGTGCGGAGTGGTTTGGTTCGGGTCCGCGCCAGCCCCGCGCCGTGCCAGCTGGTAGTGGCCCGGCGGGGTGTGATACGAAGCACACCAGTTCATATAGCAAGTGACGAGGTGGCCGAGTGGTTAAGACGTCGGACTTCAGACTCTATGAGCTCTACCCGCGCGAGTTCGAATCTCATCGTCATCCTTGGTTATTATGTTTTCCTCGTAACTTTATTTTGAAGATCTATAGTACATGATTCTATTCAGCGACCCATCTAAATACTGTTCAATTTTCAGATAAGAAACCACGATTTGTAATCATTGCTGGCATTACTTTGATTTTGTTGTTTGGTTCTGGTTATTTAAATATTAAAAAATGCAAAACATGTCATAAACATTGTTTGTTTGTTTTTCAGTTTAAAAACTTTTATTTCTCAGTCGAAACTTGGTCTTAATTGAAGACAACCAACAACCAACGAGGCAAAAAGCAAAATATGAATTCCGATCCTGCCAGGATTCGAACCTGGAATCTTCTGATCCGTAGTCAGACGCGTTATCCGTTGCGCCACAGGACCGCTCCTATACTGTGTCGGGCCGCGGACGGCACTAGTGCTGGCGAATCCCTCGACCGCATCGACCCCTCCTCGGCGGCCGTACTCCGTAATGAGCGGGCGAGTTTCCGAAGGGGATGGGTCGTCGTGCCGTGTCGCGCGCGCCGACAGGCAGCCTTACAAAAGGTCAGGTAGGGGTCCGCGCACCTCGCGCACCTGGCCGGGGAGGGGATCGCGTCGTTGCGCGTAGGATGGGCTGCCTACCGCGACGGGGCGTGGCCGACAAGGTGCATTCTCCGACGCGAGTCGACTGGGTTGCCTACCCGACGGGCTGAGCGCACCCAACGTTGCAATGCGCAAGATATTTTACAGGGGTAACTCTCCTTTTTGCTGTTCCCTCCTTCAGCGCTATCGCTACAACAATGGGACGCTAGCAGTTGTTTCAATCACACTTCGCTCCATTCGCATTCTAGTTTTCGGCCCCGGGATCAAAATTTTCAAGTATATAAAATAAAAAGCAACAGTTCGACCCTCGTCGGTGGATCCCTTGTGTGTGTGCGTAAGTACCGACCAGTTGGTGGTATGGGTGATGCAAGATGCCTCTGAGGACGTCGCATGTCCTGGGCGCCCCCAGCTCCTCTCCATTGCGAAACGCGTGGGAAACAGCTGGGGGCGAAGGTAGCGAGGGCGATCTGAACGCAGCCCGTGTGCTGCCATCACATTCATAAATGACACGTAAAGTGTCTTGTTTACGTTATTGAACGAGACAGTCCGAAAAAGTTCACCTACGAATGACTTGTCAAAAATAATAAAAATAAATGAAGATAACCCAACCTTCAAGATTATGACCCGACGAGACGACGCAGCAGCTTCGCGGATTACTTGTCCAGGCGGCGACATGTCGTGCTGGAAATGAGTGGCGATGACCCTCGGTGGCGTGTGATTCCAGGAGAGGCAGAGGAGGACTTCCCTCGCTCCAGGATGTCGTGGGGCCGGGAGGTGCGCGCCGAGGACCTCATGGAGGTGCTGTTCACCGAGCTGCCAAGGCCGGCGCCCATCCAGCTGCCGGGCTTCCAGAACTCGCCGCGCACCTGGAACCGCCGGAAGCTGGGCCTCGACTGCGACGAGGTCTACCCGGACATCTTCGTCGGCGATGCGTCAGTGTCGAACCAGGGGCCTGACAAACATTCCGCGTGCGGTGTCGTCAACGGCGACCTAACCCCGTTCTTTCGTCCCCGCCATGCAGCGCCACGGTCCGCGACAAGCAGTACCTCAAGGAGATCCGCATCACGCACGTGCTGAACTGCGCCGAGGGCCGCCGCGCCGGCCACCTCAACGTCAACGGCTGGTACTTCCAGGACGCGGACATCAAGTACCTGGGGCTGCCCCTCGATGACATGCCGTCCGCCAACATTGAGGACTACTTCCAGTGCGCCGCGCACTTCATCGACTGCGCCCTGTACCACGGAGGTGCGGATATAGTAGTATGGTCGTCGAGAACCTCAGTACGGCACGGCCCGGGGAGAGGAGAGGGGGGGGGGGGCACGGTCCACTGGCTGGCGTCAGAAACAAGCCCCCATCATGACAATCAACGCACAATTACCCATCGTTCCCACTCCCTGATTAATCTCGCACCCGCGTTAGGTTCCCGCCTTGTTGGTAAACACAAAGGAGGCCCCGGACCCGCGCTTGTTTAAACTACATTTCCCCGCGATAGCTCAACCACGGCAACCGCTATGGTCGCCCCCCCCCCCTCTTTCCTTCAAAAATTACGATCCGAACGGATAGTCTTTAGTGGGCTTAGCGAAGCGAGGCGAAACAAAAACAAACTACACTGCGACTCCCCGCCTCCCCGCCGACGACGCGACGTGTCTCCTGATCCCCACCACACATAACAGGCCGCGTGTTCGTCAACTGCATGATGGGCGTCTCGCGGTCGGCCACCATCGTCATGGCCTTCCTGATGCTGCGGCGCGGGCTGGGCGCCGTGGAGGCCGTGCGCACGGTGCGCCGGCGCCGCGACGTGTGGCCCAACGCGGGCTTCCTGCACAAGCTGGCCGAGCTGCACAACCGGCTGCGCCAGGCGCGCCAGCAGCAGCAGCGCTGCAACCAGCGCAGCTACTTCTACCTGCCGCTGCCGTACGCCTCCATCGGCGCCCCCATGGCACAGCCGTAGACGCCTCACGACGTCGTCGCCTCCCCCGTCGCGGAAAATTTGGTGACAACTTTTCTAAATTTTTAAAAAAGGTGAAAACACGCCAGGTAACAGAAGAAAAGTGTAATAAAATTCAAGGTTCCACCGAGATTTGAACT
This sequence comes from Frankliniella occidentalis, assembly GCF_000697945.3. Classification (NCBI taxonomy): domain Eukaryota; kingdom Metazoa; phylum Arthropoda; class Insecta; order Thysanoptera; family Thripidae; genus Frankliniella; species Frankliniella occidentalis. Next base: position 405,226 of record NW_026267331.1, on the reverse strand, counting down.
CGGATCGCAGGATTCAGAGTCCTGAGTGCTAACCATTACACCATGGAACCCGATGAACTCTTCTCTCCCCAGTAACGGTTATGAATGGGAGGCTTACGTGGTCCCGTCTCGCGGTGCGCGGGGCCGCGGCCGGCCGCCGACGGGGCAGTCACGTGGCCTTCGAGAGCTCCCCCCTCCACCTCTGCTGTCCGAGCGGATAGGGCGTTGTGCGCGCGTGGCGTGGCGCGCGGGGACTCTACGTGGGCCATGGTCGCCGTCGACGTGGATCGTCGAACTG
>NW_026267331.1:402256-404899 GCF_000697945.3 Frankliniella occidentalis | reverse complement strand
CGCCACGCCCCGCCAGGCCGACATTAACACCCACCACCGGCCTGGACTGCACAGCCCAACACAACGAGGCGCCGCCATCTTGGATGGTGGTCCTGTTTCAGGAGTAAGGTGGCTCCAGCAAAAACAAAAACAAAAACGACTCGAATGAAATTTACGAATATTTGTATTTTATGGCAAGCAAGGATGTCAGGTGAAATTTCGAGCGACGACGCCAGCTGCAGTGCGCGCTCCAGCAGCGGCGACTCGCTACGCCCCTGCTGCGCCCCAGCAGCCACGGCCGTAGGCAGACGGGGGCTGCATATGAGAGGAGAGGGGTGGTGCAAGGGGGCAGGGCACACACATGAATACTGCAACTCGGGCGGCGCAGGTTGGCTCCATTGGCCTCGCCGGAAGGAGCAAAAGCAAAGCGAGCCAAGCGAGCCCAAAGGGGTGGAGAGCAGAAGGGGAGAGGAGAGAAAAGGTGCGTCCTGCGCGCGGCCATTGTGTCGTGCCAAAGGGGCAGCGCATCGCGGGGGCGCGGGGCCCCGGCCGTCAGTCGGTGACGCGCGGTCTCTCTCTTTCTCCCTCCCTCTCTGTACTCCCAGGGATGAGTTTTGCGGCGCCAAAACAATGCCGTGCGCTACACATTGTTCCTCGGCCGGCGCTGCGCTGCGCTACGGGCTCACCTTCGGCACCAACGAGGGCAGGTCCCCGACGCCGTCATCAGGCGCAGCAGGACATGCAAGTGCCCAAAACTGATCGTGCGGTCCCTGTACTCCACCGCCACCGCCGCCGCGCACGCCCAACTCACGATGGCACCACAACTTTTCCCCGATAATGCGCACACCTCCTCGATGCCCTCCCTCGTGGTGAGTGTGTGTGTGTGTGTGTGTGTGTGTACGTGTGTGTACGTGGGTGTACTGCCCGGGCCCCACCCTTTGTCGCGTAATGACGAGCGCCCCCCATACCCGCGCCTCATCAGCAGGGGCTGCACATGGTGCCCACCACTCACCCGCCGCGCCTGGTCGGCCTGGTCGGGCTGGTCGGCCTGCCCCAGGACGGCGGCGGCCAGGCAGGGAGGATGCTGTCCCTTTTAGCAGATGATACCTTACAAACTTAAACTTACTTACACTTTTTCTTCTCTACCCATATGCCCCCGCGTCTCCCCCTCCTCCCCCACACAGTCCAGCGTGGGACAGCATTTCACCCCGTATCGGCCTTACAGGTTCAAGCGGGTTCAAGAAGGCTGTTTCCTTTCTCTGCCTCCATGTTCACTCACTCTCCCTCTCTCACTCTCCCTCTCTCTTTTCCATCTCCCTCTCACAGAGTCCAGGGGACAGCAGCGCCAGCGGGGCGCCGTCGACGGCCACCCCTGTCCCATCAACTCGAGCGCGCGCGTCTGGCCGCGTCACGATGGAGAAAAGCCACGATTCGGCAGCAGCAGCATGGGGGGAAGGGAAGGGAAAGGAGCAGGGGTAGAGAAAGGGTTTGTGCGCCAAGGGGGAGGTGGCAAAGAAAAGTGGGAGGGTTGGAATTTCAGCTGTATGCAGCTCGGACGGACGAGGAGAAAGACAAGGGCCTGGTGTCCGGGCCCCGGCCCGAACCAAGCCGGGGCCTCCCTGCCACGCTTTTGTCCCCCGCAGTGGTTTGGGCCATTATGTCGTCCATGCCCGGGCCGGGCCGGCGTACCTTCCCTCCTCACGGCGGCGTGTCCTCTCACTCTGGACAGCTCGCTCTCTCCGTCCCTCCCCGCTGCTGTCCTGGCCCAGCAGTAGGCAGGCAGGGCAGGCAGGGCAGGCAGGGCGTCGCAGGCGACGCTTACAACCGTCAGGCGCGGGGCTGCCGGGTGGGCGCCGCCGGGACGGCCGCCTGCTGTGAGCGCATTCCCGAGTCAAAGGCGAGGCAGTGTGGCTCCTACTCGCGCACCCCGGGCCCCCGGCCCCGGCCCCACCCCACCCGGGCCCTTTCCTTTCACAAGGGGTCCGTCCTGAATCGGCCAACGCGGCGGCCAACTCGGGCTGTTTGAACTGAAGGCGCGGACCGGCTCGGCTCCGCGGAGGTAGGCAACCCAACCTGCACAGCCGCGCTGCGGTGGGCCGGTCAGCAACGCACGCCGAGCGGCGACCTGGCCGGACGGGTTATCGTCGACGAAGAGGTTTGAAATTTTCAGCGCGCTTCAGCATGCCTGTAGGCTGCCCGCTCGGTCCCCCCGGGTGTTGCGGGTTGCCGCGGGCCTGGTGTAGGCCGGAGCAGGCTCCACGCAGCCCGGGCGGGGCGCGGGGCGGCAGCGGGCAGGGCTAGCCTGGCTGGGAGCGACTAATTTCATTTACGACGTTAATTACGCTCGTCACAGCTGGGCCAGCGGGGCCTGCGCCACGCCACGCCGGGCTGCGTCCGCGGCCGTTTCGGACGGGAAATCAGTCGGGGGCGGACTCGGACGTGGCCGCGGCGGGTAGAGCTGCTCGGTGTCCTCCTGGCGGCGGTGGGGCGGCGCGGGAGTGGATTCGAGAGAAGGACAGGACACCGTCGCGAGAGAGGGTGAGGAGGAGGGTCCTGGAGGAGGGCGGAGGAGGGCCCCGGGGGCAGGCAGGGGTCGCGCGGGGCCCGCTAGGTACGGCACTTGTGTCGCGATGCGAAAATCAGCGGCCAAATAAGCCGACGCGG
>NW_026267331.1:397358-398205 GCF_000697945.3 Frankliniella occidentalis | reverse complement strand
ACGGCCCCGAGCCAATAGGCAACCCTCCCACAGGTACATAATGCGGCACAGTAAACTACAAAAGGAAAGGGTCCATCAGCCAGCCAGCCCTTGTAGCCTTCGAGAGCTCCCCCCTCCACCTCTGCTGTCCGAGCGGATAGGGCGTTGTGCGCGCGTGGCGTGGCGCGCGGGGACTCTACGTGGGCCATGGTCGCCGTCGACGTGGATCGTCGAACTGCGGCGGCGGCCATCCGGAGCACTTGTATGTGAACTATGTGAACCAACGGGCAGGCAATCAACCGCAGCCTGTCAATGGCGTGCTTCAGAAATGTGCCGCATCGTCTTAAGCAAGAGCTCACCCGCTCACTTCTGTAGTTATGCTGTCCCGCACACACGAGTGCGGGTGGGTTGCCTACTCGCTCGGCCCCAGGCGCCGTGGACAGGGGTGATAGGCAGGCCCGCTCGCAGTCGTGCGTGCGGTGCAGCATGACTAGAGAAGTGAGCGGGGTTGATCAGCCTCCCGGTACTGATACAGATTTAGGAAAGTGAGAGGCACCAATTAAACTTTCAAAAAATGGGCATAAAAATATTTGTGGAAGGGGACACCCGGGTTTGAACCGGGGACCTCTCGATCTGCAGTCGAATGCTCTACCACTGAGCTATATCCCCTTCATACGAACAATGAAACGTGGTAGTAACTTTGTGTTGAGGGGGGCTTTTTCACGGCGATCTTAAGCTCATGCAACGACGCGCAGTCGAGTCCACGACCCAACAAAAATTGCGTGAAAAAGAGACGTCGAAGGGGACACCCGGGTTTGAACCGGGGACCTCTCGATCTGCAGTCGAATGCTCTACCACTGAGCTATAT
>NW_026267331.1:392194-397308 GCF_000697945.3 Frankliniella occidentalis | reverse complement strand
ATTGGAAGGGGACACCCGGGTTTGAACCGGGGACCTCTCGATCTGCAGTCGAATGCTCTACCACTGAGCTATATCCCCTTCATAGCGGCCGAGCGGCCAGGCAGCTGCTTTGTGGAGAGGAGCGTTGTCTCGGCGAGCTCAGGCGCGCCGTGGGCGCGGCCACTGAGCGCCTACGCATCCGCCGAGGCGGCCGGCTCGGCCCGACGGCGGGGACCGGGAGGAGCACCGTCAGCTGATTCTAGGAGGGCTAGAGGGGCGGTGTCTCGAAATGAGGACAAGAAACAGCTGTGTTTTAAACACGAGGCTTTATTTGCAAATGTCTTCGTTGGTGGGTAGCAGAGTCGTCGGAGAGAGCTCGGTAGAGGTGGTAGCGATGGTCGTGGTGGAAGTCGGTGAGAGGGCCTCAGTGGAAGAAGGGGTAGCCGTAGCCGCCATGGCCCCATCCGTAGTAGCCGTCGAAGGGGTAGCCTGGAACACGAGGGCTTTCATGAGGAAGGGGTGGGACGAGGTAGGGGTGGGGAAGGGGTTGGCGCCGGACGCTTCCTCACCTCCGTACAGACCGTACACGCGGTGGGGGTAGCCCCAGCCGTAGCCGCCGTAGCCCCCGTAGCCGCCGTAGCCGTAGCCGCCCCATCCGCCGTAGCCGCCGTAGCCGCCGTAGTGCGAGGCGGCCGTCTTGAGGTCACCGCTGCCCTGCGCGTCGGCCTCGGCGCCGCCGGGGGCACCACCGGGGGCGAGTCCAGCGGGGGCGGGGCCGGCGGGGCGGGGGGCGGGCGCTGGGCCGGGGGCCGGCCGCGGCAGACCGTTGGTCGAGCTCATCACCGCGCAGGCCACCGCGGCGAGCACCTGGGGGAGAAGACGGCGACGCAAATGCAAAATTAAGAGAGGACGAAATAGTTAGGATGTCGCGGCGCACAACACAACACAAGGCCAAGGGCACGCGCGCACTGACACCTCGTCACTTATCGGGACAGGGGGCGGCAAGTGACGGCGTGGGACCGGAGCACGGCACGCGATGGGGACCGTCACACCGTCACACCCCGACGGGCGCGTGCATGCCGCGGGTCAGCGTCTGTGGGGTGCGGGGCCGGCCCGGTTCAACCGACTGCAGGCCCGCCACTTTTCAAATGAGCTGATCATGTTTATATCCACATGAAAGTGCTGAGTGGACTGTCGTCGGTGAGGAAGAAATAAAGTGCTCGAAAAAGCTAAAGGCTTAACACTCCAAACTTTAAAATATTTTCGCTCTCAAGTCACTGAAAGCTGGTCAGCAGGTCCGCAGCTCGGGGGTGCGACAAAAGATACACACCAGCACTCGGAGGGTTCCGTTCGCCATGGCTGTGGTTGATGTCGCTGGTCGCTGGGCTGAGCAGGACTGAGTGACGATGCCATGTCCAGGCCGTCGTTATATACCTCGGCCTGGACGTTGGCTATCATGTTGGAGACGAGGAGGAGGGGAACCAAGGGAAGTCCAAGCAGCGCGAAGTGGGGAGTGCAATCCAGGGAGGGGGGGTGGGGGGCGTCCTGCGTCCTCCGAGGACTCGCGTGCGTCTGGTCAGCGCAGACGCCAAGGGACTCCTATTAGTCGATTGCGATCGATTTACTTATCGATGGTATATCGTCAAACCGAAGTGTGTCAAAGTTTGATCCTGCAGGTAAAAAGTAAGGAAAGGTAAAACGGCATTTAAAAAAAAAAATCATATAAATGGTGCTGTACCGGGTGGATCATTGACACCGTCCATTTCCGTAGTAATGCTATTGCAGGAGTGCACGCGGAGGGGCGTAACGTCTCTGCGACAACTGCGCCTCACGGCCCCGAGCCAATAGGCAACCCTCCCACAGGTACATAATGCGGCACAGTAAACTACAAAAGGAAAGGGTCCATCAGCCAGCCAGCCCTTGTACGCAGCAACGCACCAGGAGGTGGCTGACCCACGCCCCACACTTTTGCAGTTATACCACGGAGTACTTCATTTTACTCCGTGGTTACACTGTATGGCATGCACGGGTGCAGGCGGGTTTGCCTATGCTCGCTGTCCACGGCTCCTAATGGCGCCGTGCGAGTAGGCAACCCGTCCGCTCGCTTGCGTACGGTACAGTATGACTACGAAAGTGCGCGGCGTGAGTCAGCCACCTGGTATATACTCAACATAAAATATGAACATGAGCACAAACGTGGAACACGGAACATAAAAGTCACACTTCACAGTACAGTCAGTACAGTACACTGTCATGGTAGTTCTTGCAGGAATTATGGTCGAACGAGGTTTGAAGGATCAGCCTCGCTGTCAATTCACGGCTGATTTCGCAATATAAGTTTTTAGAGTATGCGCAGTGCAATCTAATGATTTACATTAACGCCTCTGGAGTAGCCCATTGTAGCTTTGGGTACTCCGAAATTACACCGTTTACAAGTGGGGTATAGCTGTCAGAATATCAGAACTCGTTTATAGACATTTTTTCGGTTTAACGTTTCGTTGTTCGATTGTTACACTACCACATTATATCTGCTGTATTTTTTTGTTCTTTTGTTTTATTTTTTGAGGAGGAAAGAGGGGGGAGGTGCTCCGTCGCTCCGTCAGTTTTGCTTATTATTTTGGGAAGGCAGCGGACTATTTTGTGAGTGGCAGAAGGCACCGCTCTTCCCAAGGCTCACCTTGACACCCAAAATATAAAGAATATGCTGCGCATGCGTGGCTGCACACACGAACACACACGACATGCCACGGCGACGACGGGGCGGGACATCCAAACATTGTCCAGTCGCATCCTCCCCCGCGTCCTCCCCGCCACGCCCCGCCACGCCCCACCGCGTCCCCACGACCTAACCCGGCCTCACGCACGGCAGCTGGAGCCCTTGAAATCAAGCCACTGCATCCTCTCGTCCCTGGAACTGCTTTATACATATACGTAAGGCGAAGTTTTGACGGGAAACCAAAAACTGCAAGAGGGTTTTGAAGCTGAACAGTGGCTGGGTGTTAGGTTTCCAGGTCGTCTACCCTCAAAACAAAAGAAAGGGATAGCACATTTACATTATTGGGCCAATTTTACCAAGTGGCTGACTCACGCCGCCCACTTTGGTAGTTTTACTGTACCGCCTGCACGGTGCGGGCGGGTGTGCCTAGCGGCGCTGTCCAGGCCACAGGTAAGAGGCCGTGGCGGAAAGAGGCGCCCCGTGCGAATAGGTAACAAAATAAAAGAAGGGGTCTTCAAGAAAGACTTTCTTGAGGGTGCCACAACCCGCCATTCCTGTTGACAGGTGACCCATCGAATGCGGTGTGCTACTATCCCTCATGATCGAACACGATGGGTGACCAATAGTGGTCATTCCCCGGCGTAAAGATCGATGGGAAAATGGGGGCGGGGGCACTTTACCCTCAGGTGGAGACAGTCCAAAGAGGGTCAGTGTCATTTGCATTATCCCCGCAGAACACCTGTCGAACCCTCCTCGGTGCAGCGCGGCCGTGCAGCCTCCCCACTAACTGCATGCTGCTCCTCGTCGACACGCCATACCGGTGGGTGGCGCGGGAAGAAGAGACGACTTTCTCATACTCGCGGAGGGGGCGCGGCAGGCTGGCCCCCGTCAGGGTCGCACCCGCAGCTTTCTGCACATCTTGCCGCTCATGCAATGTCACCGCATATGCTTACTCACAGCCACTGAGCCATGCAAACGAATGTCAACGGGCACGATGGGTTGCCTACCACCCCGGCGGCCACCTGACCAGGTGAGAACCACAACGCTCCAATTCAACTTCAGTCTCCCGAAGACAAAAAATAATGCGTGCGATGAAGGCGTAGTAGCGCAAACGTTTACATAAGTAGGAACTACTGTACCATGTCGAGATGTAATTAATTTTTACGGTAAAGGTGCTACTATAGCATCCCTGGCCTTCCCCGGCATGCGAACAGTTTCGTTATAGCGAAACCATTCATTCTTAATGGGCAGTGTGAAAAATATTTTTTTTAAATTGTTCTTTTCTAATCTGATGCTGCGTTTACCCGGTACTCTTTACCGCTTTTCCCAATCTATCGCACTTATGGTGTCGTTCGTTGCTTCGTTCCCATTGACAGCCCTACGAGCCGGCGCGTTGACCGCGTGGCGGAGTCGAGTCGACCGAGCCGCCGAGTCGGCAGCGGCCAGCGGTTCGGGCAGGCGCCGCCAGGGAGCGCTGCGCTGCTGGCCGCGGCGCGAGGAGCGCGGCGCGGCGGAAGCCTCTGGGTTTGAATCGTTTGAACTGGTGCGAGATCTGGACTCACGTGTGCGAGTGTAGGAAGCCCGCCACGCGGTTCCTATACTGAACATTGCCAGAATCCGAATGCCACACTCTAAGATTCCTCATACGCAAGGAGAGTGTTCACTTTCACAGGTTGTGAAGTAAAAGGCCGGGTCTATGGAACTTTGGGCTGGCGAATCGCCCTGTCGCATTGTATCGAGGAGACACGATGGGAGGTCCAGGCATGGCCAGACTCGAGTGGACGTGAACCCCCATGGCAGCGGTGCGATGCCTCCTAACGACAAAGTTCGATCTTCAGCGGCACGGTTACACAAAGTTCGATCTTCAGCGGCCCGGTTACACAAAGTTCGATCTTCAGCGGCCCGGTTACACAAAGTTCGATCTGCGGCGGCCCGGTTACACAAAGTTCGATCTACATTCCGGCGGTTTCTGCCGCGCAGCCTAAATGTATTCATATTCTCGTCAATATTGGAGATAGAAAAAAAGTAAAAACTGCTTCATATTTGTAAAAGATCAAAGAACAACATACTCCAAAGAAAAAATTGAATGCTATCACAACAAGACTGTAGTAGAGGTCTAAACTTGCGGCTTCGGCGAGCGGCAAAAAGCAGATCGAACTTTGTGTAACCGTGCCGCTGCACATCGAACTTTGTGTAACCGTGCCGATCAAGATCGAACTTTGTGTAACCGTGCCGCTGAAGATCGAACTTTGTCGTTAGGAGGCATCGGGTGGCAATACTCGAGCGACCGAAAATGCACTACGGGCAACCACCTGTCGCACGAGCTGTGTGATGTGATGTCAGCGCGCCCCTAGTGCAGATAGACGTTGAAGTGTCGGAGCAAGTCCTTCCCTCCTCCCCCTCCTCGCGCCGCCGATCC
>NW_026267331.1:391902-392144 GCF_000697945.3 Frankliniella occidentalis | reverse complement strand
AGAGTGTTCACTTTCACAGGTTGTGAAGTAAAAGGCCGGGTCCATGGAACTTTGGGCTGGCGAATCGCCCTGTCGCATTGTAGTATTGAGAAGGCACGATGGTAGGTCCATGCATGGCCAGACTCGAATGGACGTGAATTCCCATAGCAGCGGTGGCAATACTCGAGCGACCGAGAGTGCACTTCGGGCAACCACCTGTCGCACAAACTGTGTGATGTGATGTCAGCGCGCCCCTAGTGCAG
>NW_026267331.1:380758-391207 GCF_000697945.3 Frankliniella occidentalis | reverse complement strand
TGTCCATGAGCTCCCCGACCAAGGAGCCCGTCGCCACTTTGTCCAATGGGGTTGAGGAAGGCGTCGGCCTGGGAGAGCCGACATTCTTATCGCACCCAGCGTTCGTGTTGTTGTTGTTCGGAGGGGTTGACGAGTTCGACTTGGTGGTCAAGTCTTCAGGGGCGTATCCACCTTTAAATATATAGAGAAGTATTTTAGAACCATTATGACGTGCCTGGGTACTTCTACACAACTAATCAAGACAACTCTAAGCAAGTTTTGTAAAAATTCCAAACATTTATCCACTTAAAAAGTATTAAACTAGAGTGTTGTAGACTACTCAATCACCTTTTGAAGAAAAGAAAATTATGCTTCTCTAAACAGAAACCAAAGCATAGGGCAGATCATAGTTGTATGGACATAAGCAACATGATTCAAGCACCCTGATATTATGAGAATGGTAGACTCTGCTACATTGGTGGAGTGTGAGAACAGTGTGACTGGATCTTTCTCCAGTTTCTATCTAATAGGTAAATTAACCAACAAGACTATTTTATTTGTTACCCTGTAAAAATAAGTGTCCCCCATGTGGCACTTGTTTCCTCAAAATATTATTTGTATCCATGAAGTAATAATAAAAATGTGATAACTGACAACAGCTATTAATGAAGAGCTCTTTGCAACAATTGAAAATTCACAATTTGACTGCTTCCTCCTAAAACTTTACTTTCAATGCTCAAATTCCACTAGTTGAGTATTCTGGGGCGAGGTCTAGATCATTTGTTTGTAAATGAAGAGAATGACAATGATGCGTAGGTGTAGCTACATTATTTCTGGACTAATCGCAGTACTTTAAAAGTATCAAAATGATGTAAAATTCGCTCCAGGCTGTCTAAGAGCCTATTTAGAATTAAAGCACAGGAAGATTTCTGAAGCAGGGAGATGAATGTGGCGAAATAAGATCAGCTACGACAGATTGAAGACAAGATAGTAAACTTTATTTTTGAAATATATTCTATGACCAATGCCACATTAATGCCACAATTATTTGCGAGCAGTGAGTGGCCATATTAAAAGTACAGGTCTGCCGCTCCTATTTTTATAAAATGAATTTTATGTACACATATACATTCATATACACTCTTTATACATAAACAAATAAAACAAAACAAAAACAACTTGATCCCTAAACAATCATCTCTATAAACTTTTCCTGAAGCTTACGCCCCGTCACCGGTACTGAGTATCCATGCGCGCCTCAGAGCAGAACGGAACAGGTCAATCACAACCACTACAACTACAACAGCAGTCTTTGAATGGAATTGTACGGTGACAAATGTGCCCTTCTTAATAAAAAAGGTAGAAGGACAGGCTTAAAATGCATACTAGCGGAATGTTCGATATGATATCGTTCAACTATTGGGATGTATAGTTAAAACCAAAACAAAAATTTCATTTAGTAGCTCTGGGTTGAGCAAATTTTTAACCAGTGACTTGGCAAAGGTAGAGGAATCAAGCATGCCAAGCTTTCTTAAATTAAATAATATTAAATAGGAACAATGTGTCACTCATAACTGGTGACACTTTGAATCTGAACTAGCCTTCAAATCATAGGATATGCCAAACTTAATTTCAATAAGAAGAATATATAACTAACGAAAACATGAACAAGTCTGGAGAGTAAAATATTTCAACATATTTACATACAAGAGTGTTAGTGAAACAAATTTTTAAAAAAACAGCGACAAAAACTAAGTTAATTTTTGGCAAAAACGTGTTAGTAAAAATCACACAGTTTACGTTTTTGGAGCTGGAATTTACACTCCTGGACCAGTTCAGTCTTAACAAACAAAACAGTGGGCTTTAATGTGCAGAAATGAACAATAAACAATACAATAGCGAACAAACCAAAGATAGGCATAGCAAAACAACGCTTGCAAAACCAGTTTGACAACAGTGAGACACAGTTAAAAGAAAACAAATTTAACAACTTTGAATAGGTCTTCCGAGCACTTATTTTCATTGATAAAACACAGAGATGTATCCTTTCAATTAATCTATCACCCTAGTAAGATACAAGATTGATATCTGAATCTTGGCTTTGGTATAAGTTACAAGTGTAACATCATTCACTTAACACAGAGAGGATACTGGGGGAAATCCGCACCTCATAACTTCATTTAAACTTGTTTTAACTATAACTACACTTTTTCATAATTTGGTCTCTCTCACGAGTGAACGAATCGCTGTGGTCGAGAGCTCAACAACTTGGCACTAAACTGCTTGTTGCACCAAGCACAGTAGGAGGAACACGATTAAAACCACTTAAAAGTACGAGGTAAACGTGGACTCAAAGCCACTTAGGAACTTGGGCCTGGCGCCTCAACACGTACAAGCTTTTGTCGAGCTGGCCGGAAGGCAAAATTCGACCCATTCTTACCCTAACACGCACATAGAAACAATTTACTTGATTCAAACACAGTGAAAAATGGCCGGTTGACAAAGATTGAATCGATATCGATTCCACGTCATGGTGCGTGATAAAATCGAGATCGGTCCAATGTGTACATTTGGCCTAACTTCCTCACTGGGACAGTGTCTGGGTGAGCTTCAAATAACATATTTTCTTTGGTTCGCGCAAAAATTTTACAGCAATTGGCGAATCCTCTCGGTCGCTCTAGATCACACATCACAAAAAAAGAAACAACAACAACGCATCACGTTCCCCGGTAACTTGTTCAGACTTATAAAGGGGCTGAGTCCCCGAGAGACAATGGCCCCGAAACACAGAAGGCAACAAACAAATTGACGTCCTGGTTGATATTCAACCGACACGCAAATCGCGCCATAGCTAGACATCAATTTGGCTGCTTGTGTCCCACTGTGACGTGTCCTTTGCGTTCGACAGACTCGAGTCCTCATCCCCACTCATCGAAAGGAAGTGGTGGCCACCATTGGCGTTCTGGTTGACCACGCACTTTCTCATGTGCTTCTCAAGCGTCGAGGGAACCGAGAAAGGCATCTCACAGAATCTGCACCGATAGACGTCCTTCCCTAAACGCCCGTGCGTCTTCATATGCCTCGTGAGTTTTGAGCTCTGCGCACACGCGTACGGACACAGTTCACACTTGTAGGGCTTCTCCCCGGTGTGAGATCGCCGATGCACTGTTAGGTTGCTGCAGTTTTTGAACACTTTGCCACAGAACTCGCAGGTGTCGTTGCGCCTGCCGTCCTTCTTCGGCATGGACGCGCCGACGGGCAGGCCCAGGTTGAGCGCGGCCGCCGCGGCCGCGGCCAGGGAGGAGGCACTGGGCCCCGCCTTGGGCCCGTTGCTCTTGAGCAGGTCGCAGGACTTCCCCCTGGAGCCGAGCAGGTCCATGGAGCCGTCGGCACCGGGGAACAGGTGGTGGGAGGAGGGAAGCCAGAGGCCGGCGTACAGGCTGTCTGCCCTGTCACCAGGCCGCCCCAAGGGGCTGCCGTGTTCGAGGTCCAGCTTCAGCCTCTTGCTCGCCGTGTCGAAGGGGTTGTCGAACGGCGCCCCAGGGCCGAAGATGCCGTGGTGACCGCCCACGAGGTCGAGGGGAGGCTGGCCAGCGGCCAGCATGTTCTTGGCGAACTCTTCCCTGAACCGCAGGGCGGCGGCAGACTTCTCCAGCAGGCCGTTCTCCAGACCGGAGCTGCGGGAGAGTTTGCCAATGTTGTTGTTGTCCCCGAGGATGAGGGGCGACCGGTGGAGGAGGTCGTCCTTCATCCCGAGGGGGTGGCCGCCGATCACAGACTCTTGCAGCGCTTGCTTGTAGGCTTCGCTGTACTGGGCAATGTGGTTCAGGCCAAACTTGTCCATGAGCTCCCCGACCAAGGAGCCCGTCGCCACTTTGTCCAATGGGGTTGAGGAAGGCGTCGGCCTGGGAGAGCCGACATTCTTATCGCACCCAGCGTTCGTGTTGTTGTTGTTCGGAGGGGTCGACGAGTTCGACTTGGTGGTCAAGTCTTCAGGGGCGTCGCCACCAATGTCGTCGTCGTCGTCCGCGTCCTCGTCTTCCAGCTCCATCTCTTCTTCCTCCTCCTCCTCTTCCTCCTCATCCTCGTCCTCGTCATCGTCGTCGTCTTCGTCGTCGTCGTCGAGCGTCTCGACCGAGCCCGCGTTTGAGAGCTGGTCGGTCGAGTGCTCGCTGCCGTTGGTGTCTCGGCCGAGGCGATGAATCTTCATGTGTCTCTTCAGCTTGGACTGCTGGGCACAGGTGTGATCACAGACTGAACATTTGTACGGCTTCTCGCCGGTGTGCACCCTCCTGTGGGCGATGAGGCTGCTCTGGAATCGGAACTTCTTGCCGCAGAACTCGCAGCCGTGGATTCGCTCGCCGTCATCGTCCAGGTTGGAGAGGGACTTGGCGGAGCGGGAGAAGTCGGTCGGCTTGTCGGCAAGAGGGGGCGTCGACGCCGACCGCGGGGTGCTGGTGATGGCCATCGCGGGGTTGCTTGGGGTCTCAGCAAGTTGGGATTGTTTCTCGGGGGGTGTCAGCGACTGCGGCCGCGGGGGCCGAGTCTCGCTATCGCTATCTCCACTGGTGTTGTTGTTCAGCAAACTCGAGTTGTTGTTGTTGTTACTATTGTTATTGTTCACAGCACTGAGGTTGTTATTGTTGTTGACTGCGGTAGAGGAACTGGAGGAGGTGCTGTTGCAGTTGTTGCTGTCCTTGGAGTTGTTGAGCGAGAGCGGTGTCGCGGCGGCGGGCGCGGCCCCGGGGGTTGAGCTGCTCGAGAAAGGGGGAGTGAGCAGCCCCTGCCGGGGCGAGGGGGAGGGTGAGTTCCCGTTGGCGGCCGAGGCGGCCCCGGGACTCGTTGCGCCCGCTAGTTGCCGCAGCCGCTGTGAGTAAAAATCCAGCTGCGGTTCCAGATTGAGGGGAGCTGGTGGCGCGCCGGTGGCCGGCCTGCTCGGCGTCGAAGTGGGCGCCACTGACGTCGACGTCGGACCAAAAGGGGAGGCCGGAGGCGGGGGTGCGATGCTGGTGTTGGCCGTGGCGGCGGCCAGTCCCAGGCTCTGCTGGCTCAGCCGGAACTGCTCCGAGACGAGCTGCTCCATGCGGAAGTGGTCGTGACTAGAAGGCCGGGGAAACAGCGGCCCCAGTCCCAGGGGGGACGACATGGAGGTGGGCGGGAACGGGTGCCTGAGCAGCCCTCCCACGGGGAACGGGTGGTGCATGGGGTCCAGCAGGGGCGAGGACGGCGGCGGGTGGGGCCCGCCGTGGGGGTGGAGCCGCGAGCTGGGCGGCGGCACGGACAGCGGCGTCGTGGGGCCCGGCAGGCTACCGCTCGAGCACGCCGACGACGATGAGCAGTTGGACGACGAGGAGCGGTTCTGGTTGTCCTTGTGCGTCTTGGAGGCGTCCGCCGAGGGCGCCGTCTCGACGTAGATCTTGATGCCGTGGCTGTTCTGGACGTGCTGCACGAGCCGCCACGCGGAGTGGAGGCGCTGCTTGCACGTGCTGCACACGTAGTTGTTGGGCTCTGCAACAGAGAGAGGAAAAGGGTCCGTTAGTAAGTGATGACACATTGACGCACGGCGAGCCGCACGGGGCAGTCCAGGCCGCAGGCCTCCGCCGCGGCCCCATTAGAAGCCTGAGCTATTAAGCGATCAACATGGAGAAGAAAAAAACTGAGGCAGAGCTTTGAGTTATCTGCTGAGGGCAAAGTGGCAAAAATAGGCGACTCGTATTTCTTGATCATGATGAGGCCTCCAAGGCGGCGACCCTATCCCTCGGGCGCGCGCCGTCGCGTCCCCGCCCGAAATACCGAGAGGAATAATTGTCACAAAAGGGGGGCTGAAAACGGCGGACAGTAATCAGCACGGGCCGAAAAACGCAAGGAAGGACAAAAGGGCGAGGCTGCTGGAAAGGTCCCATGGGCCATGGGCACAGGCCAGGGGACAAACAAGAACAAAGAAGCTCTCATAACAATAAGTGTACGCTTCGATGGACAGGGACCAATCACACCCACAGCAGAGACACGAGGGACAAGAGAGGGAAGGGGGAGAGGGGAAGGGGGCGGAGAAAAAAAACGGAAGAAGGCCCCCGCGCGCGACTGAAAGAGGTCGCCACGCCGAGAGAGGATGGCATAAGTAATAGTCACGGCCGCGCCCGGAGGGTAGGCAGGCAGGCCCATAGGCAGGCCGCGAGGGCCGCGAGCCACGGATGGCGCGTAATTATGATTACGGCGTGCTTGGTGCGGGGACCCCCTCCTCCCCCTTCGGCTGCTGCAAGCCCGCGCCGCGTTTCGGTCGCGCTCCCGGTGGAGTCGGAGTCAAACCAGCTCCTTCTGACCGTTTTGTCCCCGCCGGTGGTGCCCGCCGCCGCCGGTCCCCGCGCCCGCGCCCCTGTGTTGCTGCCAGCTCTTTGCTCCTTCTTCCCCCCCGATACATTTCCAGGGCGGGGAGGTCGCGTAGGGCCGGAAAGCGCCGTCGATTCAAGGATTCATTAGCGATGGGAGCCGGAGCGGAGCCGAGAGGGGAGGGAGGCGGGGGTCCCTGGTCCTGGCGACAACAAAGGGGGCTCGCCAGACTGCGGAACAGTTTGCTTCGCGGCCCAAAACTCGGCCCGACAATGGTATGGAGATAAACCAGACGAGCTGTAGCGGCCGAGCAGGCCCCAAGTTTTAGCACAGCACAATTTCTAAGAAGGCAGCGGCAGCAAGCAGTCGAGAGGGAAGATTCCTTCTTGGCCTCTCTCCCTCCGGTCCCTTACGCCCCATTCTCTCACTCTCTCCCCCTCCCTCTCTGTCTCTCTTTGCATCTTGCGGTGAGCGACGCAGTGGACGATAAGGCCCACATCGCGGCCGGGCTCACAAGACCGCCTGACCAGAATCAAAACTTGAGCGAGACTTAGCTCGACAAAGAGTCCCGCGCCCCCAACCCCCCACCGCCGCCTCGCCCCACCCTGCCCTCGCCTCGCGGGGTCAGCTTTTTACTTCATTTCCAGTCGACCGTTTGAGCGAGGCGGGCGGGCGGGCGAGTAAACCTGCGATAAGAGAAGGGCCCGGCCCGGCCCCGCCACGGCGAGGAAAGTTAACAGTGCGACTACTACGTCCCATTCATTAAAGTAAAAATACTCAAGTGTGTACGCGGCTATTAAGCGGGAGAGAGAGAGAAGAAGGAGAAGGTGCGCTCCGCTGCGCGGTGCGCCCGCCGGGCCCGTGGGCCAGGGTGTAGGGAGGGAGGAAAGGGAGGGTGTCCCTAAAGACCCTCTGAAGGTGAGGGCGCCTGCAGAGAGATAACTCAAATGAAAGAGAAAAGCACTGCGGGAGGGAGAAAGGGAGACTTGGCCCGGCCAAGGGGATGAGGGTGGCGCGCGGCCGAGGAAAGGGTCGAGGTTTGGTGTGGCTGCCTGGAGCCCCTCCAGACCGTCGCCGCCGCCGCCTCCTCCTCCAGCGGCTCCACCGTAATTGCGAATCTCTTTCTGGCCGCGCCTTCCTCCCCCGGCCCAGGCCCTGCCCGACCAGACCCGCGCGCTCCTCCAAAACTGACGAGCACATTTTCAAGACGTTATCAACACCCGCACCGACCCACCCCACCACCACCCCGGGGCCCGGGCCAGCAGGCGCCCTCTAATCGACGGCGGGGCGGGGCGGGGCGGGGTGGCCTTGGCAGGCCAGGGCGGGCAACAACTGGACGCCAGCCAGACTGCATCACAATTAGGCGCAACTGCATGGCTGCATATGTGCGTGCCCGTCTGCCTTGCGAGAGACCGCCCCGCCGCCGCGGCAGAACGCGAACGCCCACCGGCGGACCGCAGCGCACGCGCCATTGATTTATCGGTAACAACGGCGAGCGAGAGTGAGCGAGTACGCGGCGGGCGAGTGCGCGCGCGCGAGAAAGAGTTGGAGGATCCAGCAGCAGCCGGGCCGCGGGAGGACAGCGGCAGCAGCAGCAGCAGCAGCAGCAGGGCGTCGCCCGGGCAGCCCGGCCAGGCGTAGCCCCGTGAACACGGCAGCTTATGAGGCCCGGGCGGGCGTGGCGCCTCGCTGCCCAGACGACGACGACGACGGTCCGCCCGCTGCCAAATCACCGTGACGCGACAAAAGAAAACAATCGCCACCGACCAATCTTGGTGACCCAAGTACCTCCCACACCGAGGCGTCAGCGTGTGTGAGTGTGTGAGGCAGCGGCGCGTCGGCGGCGGCGCGGTGTTCGAGTGCCTCTGGATGGAACGCCTCGCCTCGCCGCCCTCGGGCCCAGCAGCAGCAGCAGCAGCAGCACAGCGGCGACGGGACCGTCCGCCCCGCCACGTCCCGCCCCCGCGACAAAAACGAGCGGAAAATTGGGCGCGACAAGAAGAAACGGGCGGCAGTGCGCGCTTTAATTCCCCCCTGGCCGCCTCTGGCCGCGGGGCCCAGGATGACGACGACACGACCGACTGCGCCCGCTGCCCCGTGACCCACGACAGGCCGCGCGCCGCCCACGGCGCCGGGGCAAGCGCAAGAAGGGCGAGCGACAGGATACGGTACGATTTGGCGCAGTGTAGCAGCCCTGCCCTTCCCGAGCTCTGCTGCTCTGTCCGGTGTGCCCGTGGGGGCCGCGCTAGCAGCTCCCGCTCGGCCCCGTCGTCGGCCACCCTTTGACGGTGGCCGACGAGAGAGAGGGAGACGAGACGCGACGCCGCGGGGGCTTGCCGAGCTTAGCATGCGAGCCCCATGCTGTTTGAGGCCAGGTCGGCGGCGCGGCGGCGGCACTGCGGGGGTCCGCGGGGGCGCGCCGGAGTGGACACACTCGCTGCACGTCGCCGATGTGTCCTCGTCCTCCCCCCGCCCCGCCTCGCCCCGCCCGCCCGGGCCCGCATATCTGCGGTATCACATCGCGCGGCACAACAGTACCCCCATGTTTCAACGCAAAGCGACGAGAGCAAGCGCGTCGAAAAAGAGAGAGACAAAAAAACACACAACGCGTTAAAAAAACGGCTTGGCACTCAGCATCAGCAGCAAGGGGTCCGCATGTAAAAGAAACGTTGTCCAGAACAAAGAAATGCGATAATTGAACCGCGCGCAGAAACGTGATTTAATAGTGAATGCGGCGTGTTTCTGGCGGTTTATCACCCTGCATCTCCCTCCCTCCCCTCTGCTCCGCCCCCGCCACCCTTCCGTGGAGGACCTGACCACTCAACATTTATGAAAATGCTGCGAGATTCCTATCAGGTCACGTCTCCTCCCGGGCAGGGCCGTCTGTGGCTGCGGCCTGCGCCTTGTGCCCTCCTCGCCTGTGCCACCACGCCACCGCCGCCCCGCTGCTGCCCAGCCCACCAACCACCACCGGGCGCAGCCGGCAGGCCGGCAAAATGAAAAGTTAAGAATAATAATAAAAATGGAATGAAAATGTCCCCTCGCCCGCTCACCGCAGCAGGAGGGAGGCTGTGAGATTCAAACGCGGAACGAAAGAGATCATCGGTGTCTGTCCATCACGCCTCGGATATGGATGGGGTGCAAACAGCTATACTATGGTCAGCGCCGCACCCTCCCCCTTTAACTTTTCCTCCACGGAGTTGAAAAAAAAGAAAGAAAAAAAACTACAACATACACACGCACACTGAAACCGAAAATCCGCGATGTGGTATGTTGTTAAGGAGGATAATAGTGAAGGCGTGGGGTGAGAAGGGAGGAAGAGAGAGGGTGGACCGAGAGAGGGAGGGAGAGAGAGAGAAGGGGGTGGCTCTCGGGCCGCCCAGCTCGGGGGAGGAGTGGTGGTGGAGTGTGCAAGAATCGCCGCATGTGTCCTGGCCGTACGGTCCTCCGTGTGCCGCATAAGAATGGCGGTGGACATTCAAAATAGCCCCTCTCGCCTCCTCTCCCGCCTCCTGCCGCGCCGGCCGCCCCTTCCCGCCTCATCCGCGGCCATATTCATATTTTTATTGTTTCCGACCAGTGTGTTTGGCAGCAGCTGGACCGCATGCGGTGTCCATGTGTGTCTTGGTCTGCCATACCAAATGCAATTTTCGTGTCGGTGGCGCGAACGGCGGGCGGAGCGAGAAAGGAAGGAAGGAAAGGCGGAAGGATGCGAGCGAGCAAGAAAAGTAGAGGGAAGGACGGAGGCGCCGGCGCGAGGAACGTGGCGAGATTTCTACTCGCGCCGTGCCATCCCTATCCAGTCCGGCCGGTCAAGGAGAACACAGGCTAAAAGGGGATTCCGCACACAGCGTCTGCTCCACAATCCGCGAGAGAAAGAGAGAGAAGGGAGGGGGCTGAGGGGCGACGAGGCGAGGAGAAGGTAAGGGGCGTCCAGGCCAGGCGAAGGGTCGGAATCTGCATGAAAGAAGAGACAAAAGCAAGGACAGGCCCGAGAGAGCGGGAGCGGGCGGTGTGGGGGCGGCCAGCGAGCCCGCCTGCGCCCGCCAGCGTTCTGAAAAGGATGAGAGCTTAGGTCAGCACGGGTCAACTTTAGGGTCAAGATGGAGAGTCCCTCAGTGCGCTGGTGTGAGGGGGGAGGGG
>NW_026267331.1:372429-380208 GCF_000697945.3 Frankliniella occidentalis | reverse complement strand
GAGGGGGAGAGAAAGAAGGGAAGAGGGGGAAAATGCTCAAAATAAACACAAAAACGTTGAAAAGTCATATTTTATAAGGCCGCAATATGGTGGCCAGGCCAGGCCGGGGGGCTGAGAAGTCTTTATGGCCCTCGGGAGAGTGTGGTGGTGGCGTGGCTGGCGCGGCGGCAGCGGCGCTGCAGGGGATGGGGCGTCGTCGCCGTGGGGAGGGTCGCGGGGAGGGCGCGGGCGCGGGGCGTCCCGTCCAGCAGGTCAGAGAGGAACTCGGGGCCTTATCCTTCTTAATCCGTCAATCCATTATGGCATCGAGCTGCCCCTTTTTCTCTCTCTCTCTCTTCCTCTCCTCCTCCGTCCCACCCCCGCGGCGCTGCTGCCGCTGTCCCTTTCGCGCGCAGCGTCCGAGGAGGCAGGATAAAGTATAAAATATAACGCCCAGAGCCGGGGGCCGGGGGCCTGCGGACGCCCGCCCCGCAGCAGCTGCCCTGCCATAATACGGGTTTTAAAAAAAGAAGCAGCAGCAGCAGCAAACCGCCAAAAGGGAAAAGAAAGAAGAGATAGGGAGGGCCAAGGCGGGCAGGGCCAGGCAGGCGAGGGTGAGGAGGGCGGAAGGGACAGCTCGGCCACAAAAGAACCCGCTCAGCCCCGGGAGGCGGAGGAGGCGGGAGGCCCGCGGAGATGTAGATGTCCCCGCCGCTCGAAAAGACGGCAAAGTGAAAAGCAAAAGGAGACGGACCCGGCGGCCCAGGAGGAGGGCCTAACGCCCGCTGCTACCCACCCGCGTCACGTCCAGCCCGAGCCGCCGCCGCCGCCGCCGTCACGTTCGGCCACCGCCGCACCCTGCGCCGAGTCGTTATGGACGGGGTCCGAGCGCCCAGAGCAGCGCGGCTATCAGCAGTAGCCTCGCGCCGCGCCAGATGGGCGGGGCGGGGCGGGGCAGGGCGTGCCACTTACGAGTGCGGCGGTACTTAACTGAATTAGTGTGATCTCGAGCGGGCGGGGGGCTCGGTGCGCGCGCGTGCCAGAAGCAGAGCAATTAGGGCCGTAACACCTCCGCGCCCCACCGCGGCGGCGAGGCAGGGGAGGGGAAGGGCGTTGCGAGGGTCAGGAGGGAGCCGGCGGCCTGCCAGCAGCATATAGAGTAAAGCCGCGGCAAAGCTGGCCACTTTTTGACGGTGGATCCCGCGGCCGAAGGAGTTGGGAGGAGGAACACGAGAGAGAGACGTCCCGGGGAAGAAAGGAGGCGGTGAAACCCTCGGCTGCAGCAGCAGCAGCAGGCCCCGGCGGGAGGCGTCCACGTCCTGTCCGCCGCGGCTCGGGGGCGTCCGTCAGCGAGAGCACGGCGCCGGCCCCGCGCCGGCCTGCGTGGGTGTGTTGAGACGTTGACGTCCGAGGCGGGGCGGGGCGGGGCTAGGCGCCGTCATGCAGTGGGCAGCCTGCCGGGATGCCCTCCGCTCAAATGCAGACAGCCTAATTGGAGGGGGGGTGTTTGACGAGCCGTCACATCACACCTGACCTCTCGCGGAAGATGTGCCCCTCTCTCTCGCACGCTCACGCACTCTCACGCGCAGTCAAACAAACACGCCCTCCCTGAGTCGGCCCGTCTGTCTCTCTTTCACTCATTGGCGCGTGCCCTTGTCAGCTGGGCGTCAGGGGCGGGACAGTGTCCACGCCACACACTCCTCGCGGGCCTTCGCTGGGGAGTCCCGCCCGCGGTACCCCACAATGGGGCCTAAATGAAAAGCAGTCGGACGACACGCGGAGAGACAAAAGACAAAAACGACGCAGACAG
The DNA here is from genome assembly GCF_000697945.3 of Frankliniella occidentalis. Lineage (NCBI taxonomy): Eukaryota > Metazoa > Arthropoda > Insecta > Thysanoptera > Thripidae > Frankliniella > Frankliniella occidentalis. The sequence continues at coordinate 378,419 of NW_026267331.1, read as the reverse complement.
GCGGACGGTGCGGACGCGCGGCAAAATAGCACGGCGATGAGCCCCGCACGTATGGGAAAGGACGACCTCTCAGCGCTGCGGGCGGGGCGCCGTGACGGAGACACAAAAGCACCAGCAGCAGCACAAGGATATCGCTGCAGTTCGGGCCCGGGTCCTCGACGGCGGGGCTCCACCGGAAGAGGTCCTCTATTGGACATCCGGCGCCGGACCGGGCGGGCCGTGCGAGGGGGCCCCCGGCCCGGGCCCCGCTACGCGCCGCCACGCCCGCATGGCCGCATCACGTCATCCTCCTCCTCCTCCTCCCGTGGGTGTGCCCCGTTCAGCGCCTCGAGGGGCCGCAGCGGACCCGCCCCGTGGCGATGGTCACACGGTACGCCCCGAACCATTTCACGGGAGGGGCGACCTGGACCTGTCCGCGGTCACGACGGGGACGGGGCGCCGCCGGCCGATGATTTAAGGTCACCCTTTGAAGGCGTTTGGGTCCGCGATAACCGACCCCACCGCCCCCGCCGCGCCCCGCCACATCGCGCCTCGCTCGCGGCATTGTCCGGCAAACCATAAAGCATACACAGGAAACAACTCGGGGCGCCGCGGAGGGGGCGGGGCGGTGCAGGACCCGCAGGGCGCCCGCCCCGCGCGCCTCGCCCCACTCCCCCGCCCGCCCGATCGCCCGATAAGTGGTCACACGCCATAAATCCACGACGCTAAATACATTATCGCAGAGTGTGGCTGGGCGCGCTGCTCCTCCAGCTCCAGCGGGCCCCGCGAGAGTGTTGTGGCGCCAGGGCGCAGCGTGGAGCAGCGGCGTCTCCCATTCGCATCCCCATTCGTCTTGGTCCGCGCGCTGCAGGCCAGCCGGGCCGGGCCCTCTTGCTGCGCTCCGCGCCGCATCACGCCACTTTCCAAATGTCACACACCAGGCCGGGGGGCGGCGCGGGGCTTTTAAAAATCTCCCTCGCCCGCGCGCCCGCCGCGGCCGCAGACACTTTCTCCGTCGAGCTGAGCCCGCGCTGGATGAGAGGGCACATATCGTTTGGCACTACACACATATTGCGTTACGATTTGGGCGGCCGGGGCTTTTGTCTATTCGGACAGACATATCACACGGCTGCAGCAGCGGAGCGGGCCGGGCGGGCCGCGAACGGAGCGGAGGAGGCATTGCATTGTAGCAGGAGCAGCGCCTGACACGCACAGAGTCAGGCCTTCCCTTCTTACCCTCCAAACAAAATGTCCTCGCGAGAAAGGGTTGTTAACCATTTCAGTCACACGCGGCCAAGTTATAAAGTGATAAGGGCCGGACAGAGGGAGGGGAGGGCCGGGGAGGACACTGGCGGATGTGAGCAGGATGAGACTGTTTTTACGAGCCGAGGCGGCTGGCCGGGGGCCGAGGCGCGACCAGAGGGCCCGCGCCCAGCCTGCGTGTTTTTACCCTAATCTACATAATTCAGGCACGTTCCTCGCCCTCAAATCTTGAGACTTGATGCACGCCAATGACACCCTATAAAGTATGCAACAACTACGGCCGGCGACCGGACTACGACAACGGAATGGGGAGGGGGAAGACAGAAAAGTGGCCATCAGGAGGCCTCCGTTTGAAAGCCCTTCGGAAATAAATGTCGACTGGGCCATAAAATGGTTTAGCAACTAGAGTCTGCCTGAGAGGTCGTGGCCCCCCTTTCAGCTCCGGCGTTAATAAGGTCAACGTTGGTCAATCCCAACTGTGTACGCACTGCTCGAATATTTTTTTATCAAGGGCCGCGAAAGACGCGCGAGACGTGGGCTTCTGTGCCCCATGCAACAATGTAGCTCAACACTTTGCAATATGGCGCAAACTAGACAGGACAACATAACCTCAAAAAAATGCCTGACCGGTAGTCGGCCGAGCCCACTATTCTGATGAGAGACAACCGACTGCTAGACAAAGCGGTCTCCCAGCAAGGTTCGGACACTGCTAGACGATGCCTGTCCCCGATTTCGGTCTGTTGACGTCACGGCGAGTCGACCATGTTTTTGACGATTCTGACCTCACCCAGGTCGACACCCCCTACGAGCACGCGTCGCTCGGCCGGCAGGGCCCGAGGGCGCCGACGGCGCGGGGCCAGTGCGGCCGAGAGGAGCTCCTTCGCGCGCGCGCTTGACGTCCGTGCCGCGAACGCGGCCCGCCGCGGGTCCGAGAAGGACGAGGCCGACCATGGCGTGGAGCCGGTGGCCCGCGGCGAGCCGCAGATCGCACTGCCGACCGAGGACTCCGTCGACGACCTACAGTGGCGGGGCGTGGGCAGCGAGGCATGTCTCACCGAGAGGACGACGGTGGCGAGGGCGTCCGCGTCCCGGGTGGCGGGCCTGCGGCGGGCCAGACTGCGCGCCGCGGCCCCCGCGCGCCTAGACCTGGCCGGCCTCAGCGCGGAGCTGCACCTCGGCGAACGACGCAGGGCCGGCATGAGCGACGAAACGACGACCTCAGATGAGTCGACAGCGAGGGCCAGCAGGGAGGCGGTGCCGACGGCGCGGCCGGGCTCGCGTCTGCTCGCGCCGCTGGGTAGCGTGCTCAAGAAGGACAGCAGCGCGCCCGGCACCTCGCGCCCCGTCAGCGTCAAGTTCAACCTCGACCCCAACCAGGAGCTGCGCGCTGCGGCGCTGGACGTTGACCTGCCACCGCTGCCGCCGCGGCCCATGTGCGTGCGCCTGGTGCACCGCGAGTTCAGGGACGCGGTGCAGCGCGCGCGCAACGCCGAGGAGGCGCGCCTCAAGCTCGAGCGCCGCGGCTACCAGGAGCAGCTGCGCCGCGCGCGCCAGCTGTACGACGACATGGTGTGCACCCGGGAGCAGTTCGCGGAGCGGCAGCGCGCGGCGCGGACCGACCTGACGGCCAAGGTGGCGGCCGCTCGCGCAGAGTGCCAGCGCCAGATCAAGGAGGCCGCGAACTTGCACGAGGAGCGCAACAGGGAGATCGACGAGTACCTCAAGGCCCGGTCGGCCCGCATCCTGGCGCAGGCCAAGCACGCCTACACGGCCGCTCCGCCCACGTCACCGCCCTCCCCTGTGCCCAGTGTCCCCGCCCCCGTCGCAGTGCGGAAGTCCGGCTTGGAGGCGGTGCCCGAGCCGACCCCGGCGGTCGAGCAGTTCGAGGAGGAGACGACAGCGGCGGCGGCAGAGACCCAGGAAGAGGAGGGGCCGGCCGTGTCCGAGCCAGGTCGGGACCGCCACCTTGCTAATGACCTCTGTGCCTGTGCCCGGGCCCCGGACTTGCCCCTCATTTACTGTCTGACCGCAGCGCCAGAGCCGGCGCGCCGCCGCCCCTGGACGGCGCCTCTCCGGTCGCTGTGCCGGCGCCTGGTGCGTGCCGCAGCCCGGCTCCGCTCAGGGGCGGGCCAGAGATGGAGCGCCCTGTCCGTGCGCCTGGCCCGCGGGCTGGCAGCGCGGGGTCAGCAGCTGACCAGGAGGCTGCGAGGGCTGCGGGGGCCCCGGCGGAGGGTGTGGCGTCGGCGCGGGCGTGCTCGCCGCGGCCCGCAGCCGCCCCAGGAGCCCCCGGCGGGGTCGGCGGCGGTCGTGTCGGCTACAGCCGCCGAGGCGCCCCCGTTGCGGCGACGCTCCGCCACCAGCACGTCGTCGCAGACGGTGGAGAAGCGCGTGTCCTTCGCCCCGGACGGCGCGTCCGAGCCAGGGCCAGGGCCGGGCTCCACAACCTGGGCGCAGGAGTGGACACAGCGCTGGGTGCAGGAGTCGGCCCGCGCCGCGCGATCGCTCCTCTCCTCCAAGGCGTCCACGGCGGACGCGCAGGGCGGCAGCAGCGCCACCAACTGCATGGTGGACGCCGCGACAGACCCGCTGTCCTGGGCGGCGGAGGGAGGCAAGCCACCCGCCGGCCGGCCCCTGCTGGTCCGCACGTCGCGGATGCGCGTGGCGCTGAGCATGCGCGTCATGGGGACGGTGGGCAGCATCCAGCACGACCCCGCGGGCAGCGTCCGGTCGTGGCGACGCATGCTGTACGCCTCCTTCGTGTACCTCAAGAACGAGTCGCTCGCGGAGCGTCTGCGCAAGCGGCGGCGGAGGTTGATGCAGCGGCGGGCGGCCGAGCGCCGCGCCCTGGGCGTCAAGGTGGTGCCACCGGACCAGCAGGACCAGCCGACCTCCGACCTGACGGAGGTCACCTCCGACAAGAGCTCGGCGCTCGTCACGCGCCAGTTCGTCGAGAGCGTCATGAAGAACGTGCACCGGCGACTCGCCACCGCCTCCGAGACCACGGAGTCGCCCACCGCGTCGGACGTGGCCGGCGAGGCGGACGCCAGCGGCAGCAGGACAGAGCTCACGGCGCCGGCACCGTCCCGGCAGAGCATGGCCGAGGCGGGCGACGACAGCGAGGCCTACACGAGCCCGCTGAGCGAGTCCACCAAGAACAGCTCGGTAGAGGAGGTGCTGCTGCGCAAGTGGAACATCGACGAGCCGGCGTCCGCGGTGCGCGTGACGGAGCTGAGCGCCGCGCCGCCCGCGGCCCCGGAGGAGCCCCCGGCCACCGCGCGCCGCCGTGCCTCCAGCATGGAGGCGTCCAAGAGCGTGCCCGTGGCCACGGTGGCGGCGGACGGCGCGCACGCCTGTCGCCGTCACGTGTCCGAGACGCAGCTGCCCCTGCCGCCGGCGGTGGCGCCCAGGACGACGGCGTCGCGAGGGCGGCACAAGGACGCGGAGCGGCGCCCCGACAGCGACGCCCGGTTCCGCATCGAGCACAAGCCCAGCGTCACCTCGCACCCGTCGCCGCCCTCGTCGCCGCCGCCGACCCTGGGCGCCCACGGCGAGACGGCGTCGTCCGCCGCCTCCACCGACAAGCACAAGAGCGACCTGGAGCACATCATCACCATCTACAACACGGAGTACTCGATGCTCAGCTCGGGCAGCGCCACTACCAACAACGACCCCTAAACATTTTCTGCAGCCCGGTGTTCGTTTTGTATCTCATTTGTAAAGAGAGCGCTAGAGAGAGAGAGAGAGAGAGAGAGAGAGAGAGAGAGAGAGCGAGAGAGAGAGAGAGAGGGAAAGAGAGGAAAGGCAGCACATTCATGTGTCAAGCGCGTCATACGACTCCCATACGCGCAAACAGGCCCCACCTAACAGGCCCAGCGCGATCCACATTGTGCTCGGAATAGAAAAAGCAAACGCCCCATAATGGAGGAGGGGGGAGGGGGGCACAGGTAATAATAACGCGACTTGCCATGCCGGGCATGAGCGAGCCCCACACGGCGGCGTGGCATAGCGTAGCGGCCAGATTACGGGGAAGAGAAAAGGGAAGACGAACTCGACGGCATCCCCGGGCCCAGGACCCGCGTCGCGGAGGACCCGGGGGGCTGAAAAGGAGAGCGAAAAGCCCCGCGGCGTTTCATCCCCACGTGTCTGGCCGCGTCCGAAAAGGGCGCCGCGGCCGCGGCGGTGGGGAGCGGGGCGGCGCGGAGCCCTCGCGGACGCGGCCCGCATCATCCAGCGCGCGCTCCATCCCCCGTCACGCGCCCCGCAAACGCGACGCCGAAATATCAATCAGACTCGAATCACGGATCATTTGGAAATCAATATTCCCGTCAGTATGGTGACGCGGGGAGGAGGGGAAGGGAGGAGGAAGGACAGCCCTCGGGGCGCACAGCAGCAGACAAGCGGACGGAGCAGGACGAGCGGACGGACAGAGCGAGAGAAGCAAGGGACTGATATAATTTTCGTTCTCGGTCACCGCCACAGAGCCGCCCGACAGGGAGTCGCGTCACGTCAGGCCAAACCGCGCAGAATGATATGGCTTTAAATTGCATTAAAACCATCATCAAAGTTTCGCTCCTGCGGTGTGCCGGGCGCGGCGTGGCGTGGGGCGTGGGGCGTGGCGCGCCGCCGAGACCGTCCCTTTGCCGTCCCGTCGCCACCAAGATCGGACCGAAGACCCTCCGACCATGGTGTACTGTACTGCCCTGCCCGCCAATTTGCGACAGAAACAACGACGGGGATTGGGGGGGGGG
>NW_026267331.1:365444-370739 GCF_000697945.3 Frankliniella occidentalis | reverse complement strand
TGCTGCTGCTGCTGCAACGCGAGGCACTGCAGTAGTGCGCGGAGCTGTACCCACCTGCAACAGACAAGAGAGCATACGCGTTAGAGAGAGGGGCCTCCCATAAATCACACTCATTACCGCAATTACACTAAGCGACTATTAATTAAGGCGGAAAATGAAGCGGCGGCGCGCCGGCCGGGCCGGACCTCGACCGGGCGCATCTAGCGCATCGTAAAACAAACTCCCAACACTCTCCCATGAAAACACAATGCGTTCATCGGGGCGTCGGTGGCGCCCGCCCGCCGGGGCTTCTCAAGGTAACTTTAATAGGTCATCCGGCCGCCGCGCCCAGGGCGCATCGTTAACAGGAATTAAAAGCGGGTAAAAACCAACAAAACTAGGAGAGCGGAAGAGGAGGGGGGGGGGGCAAAGATAATGCCGTTCGCGTGGCCGCGGTGCGCGGTGCAGGCGGGCGGGGCCACGGCCAGAGAGAAAGCCCTCCTGGCCCCGGACCGCGGGCGGGCACACCGGCCGATATTGGGTCCTGCACGCGTCGCGCTCGCGGCCCGCCCGCCCGCCTGACCGGCACGGCCGCCGCACGAGCGCGCGCCGCACCGCCGCGGCGGACCCGGCCCGGCCCGCCCTACCCGCATCTCTCATGTCGAACAATACAGGTGATTGTCCATTGTTTTGCCCGCCCCTCTTCCCCACCTCAACCCGTCACCAAAAAGTTTGTCCGGGCAGAGAGGGGCAGCAGCGGGCAGGGCAGGGCAGGGCAGGCCGATGTGTGACAGTACTGTACACACACGGGCTGACAATCCCTCCCGACCGACCCCGTCTGCTCCCCGCCCAATGTTTATGTATGGACTAATATGAGCCGATATGTTTATGGATGTCGCCCCGGACCGGCGTGCAGCACACCCGCTGACCTCCCCCGCCCCCTCAGAGGCCGCGACTACCGGTGCGGAAGGTCATGGAGGAGGCCCACATCCCGGTCGTCCACCACCAGGGCCGCCCTGAGCGCGAGCTCGCCGTCGATGTGTGTTATCGCGCAGCCTAGTCGAGCTGCTCTTGTTTTCGTGCGCCCGGAGAGGAGGGGGGAAGGCCCGGGGCCGCGGCGGGGCCGTACGAGCAGCGTCGCACATGCGGGTGATGTGTTCCGAAATCGATCCGCCCCGGCGCCGCGCCGTGCTGCGCTGCTGCGCTGCCCAGCCCCGCTGCCCCCTATTTACCCCGTGCCCCCTCCCCAACAGCGGGGCTGGGCTGGGCCCCAGGCCTACGGTGGGCGTGGCGTGGCGAGGCGTGGAGGGGCGCGAGGCCCCCGTGCCCCCTCCACGCGCAGGGGGGTAGGGGGCAGCCCCCCGCGGGGCCAGCTATGCGCTTTACGGTTGTCCTGACATCGATTCATAATATTAGCGGGTGGCGTAGCCAAGACTGTTGGAAAGAGCGCGAGAGAGCGAGAGAGAGACGGGAGGGGGTACATTAGCATCGCGCGGGGCACCGAACGGCCATCCGATGGGTTCCCCGGCGGGTACCGTACCTGGCCGGGGCCCCCGAGGCTGTCCCGCTCCACTCGGCCATCAAGCTGTCCCTGATGCGACGCAGGGGGCTCTGATTTACTTTCAATTTGCCGCCTAGTTAGTGCCCCTCCTGCCTTGTGGCCCCGGGCGGGGCACGGCGCGGTGCGGTGTGGCGGGGCGGGGCGGAGCGGACCGAGGCGAGAGGCAGGTCCCATTCCATCGACACCCCATCAAACTCGCCCATCCCATCGGCCGGTCAGTAAACGGCACGACCGACGATCGCGTTCAGTTCACAAACGCGCTGTGTGTCCGTATAACTTCTCCCTCCACCTCATCCATTTATTATCCTTTTTATTTTCGCCTCCCCAGCACGCGCTCGGACCTCCGCGAGAGTTCCCTGACGACACCTCACCTCCCCGACGCGTTGCCCAACACGCGCGCGAGGTGATGGCGATGCACCCCTCGCTCTTTTGTTTCTAGCCAACACATCTTTTATTATCTTATGCATATACTCTTCTTTTTTTTTTCATTAGACGCGTCCCTTTAATTTTCCACGCAGCCAGCGAACGCTTTTAGCTCCTTCAGATGTCGTGCGATCCTTTTTCATCCCCTCCCCCTCCCCTCCCCTCTTTGCTGGTCGCCAGGGTCCAGTCAGGTGGCCAAATGGTGTGCACCCAGGATATCTCGCCCACCCTCGCCCCGGGATGGCCCACCTACCACCTCAGCTGCCCCGTGTCTTCTTTTAATCCAGCCACCCTCGCTTGTCCGCGCCCCCCACCACCCACCACCCCCGGTGCATACGCTTAACCCTTCGGGGCCGAGTGGCCGAAGCGCGCGCGGCCCGGCAGAGTCCCGTTCGGCGGGCCGCTTTTATTTGGAGCAAGCCGAGCGCGTGACGCGCCGCGTCGCTTAGCGTCGAGCGGACCGCGACACACACAGAGTTGTCAAGGACCAGGCTGGACAATGGTCCCGGCCGACGACAGTTCGTTGAGATGAGCGGCGAAGCGCGAACTCAAACTAATCCACCGTCCACCCCCGCACCGCGCCGCGCCGCTCGCGGGGGCAGAACGGGGCAGGACGAGGAGGAAGAGGAGAGGAGGACGAGCGTGCGTCCTGCGTCCGCCGTCCACTCGCACAGGACGGCGGCGGCGGCGCGGACCCAGCAGCGACTTCCCCCATAAATCAAAACGGCCGAGTGGCAAAAAGCGATCAACATCTCTCACGTCGCATCCCGCAGCGGCAGAAGAAGCGATTGATTGAAATTTTACGCGAGGTCCGCCGTCCGACGGACGGGCGACGGGCGGGCGGACGGCGGCACCATAACCGCTCGCCACCAGGACCGCGCGCGCAGGACATCCGTCGCCATCCTCCCAGGGAGGGACCTCGCGCTGCTCTCGCGGCCGGCCAATAGGACATAAACACGTCCTTCGCAGGACACTTTGGAGGGACCTTTAAAGGGTACGCCACCACCGCCGCCGGGATAGGTTTCACCTGCAGCGCGCCCTGCGCGCGGGGTCCACGGCGGCCGTCGCCGTCGTCCTGCGGGCCGCGGCGGGGTCCTGGACCGCGACCTCGGGACGATAGATACCCCATCGCGATAGCCCGCGATAATCCCTGATGCACGTCCATCAAGTCCGGCGCGGCGGCCGCGTCCGAGGTGGCTGCGCGGAGGATGCGTCCCGCCGTCTCTGTCCGACGCCCTCGCCCTGCCGCACTTGCGCCGCTCGTGCGCTCCTTTTTCCACCGCGGCGCGGCCCTTTTTCGGACGCGGCCGCGGGAGGGCGGGCCGTCGGGCTGCGCGGGGGGACCCGGCGCACCTTTATGGAGGTGTAAAGTTGGATCCACCGCGGCGATAGCGATGGGTGAGGTCGGGGCGGCCGTCGAGTGGAGAGTGAGAGAGCGCGCGAGACCGAGCAGGGGAGTGGTGCGCAGCGGCCGGGGCCGCGTCGCCCCAGTCCGTATGCCACGTTCAGGACACCGTTCGCGTCGCTCAGAAATCCCCCCCCCCCGGCTCCTCCCCGCCCCGCCGCCGTCGGGTTGCACAGCCGTACTACTCAGCGCGAGTCGACACGTAAAATCGGTCCGCGAGACAGGGCTTCGTACCCACGCAGCTCGGCGTGCGCGCCACGGCAGTTGCGTGAGCACCCTGCGCTGCGCTTGGCTCTCCTCAATGAAGTGTCGCAAAGTGGAAAGGCAACAGCAGCAACACACGCACGCACGAGAGTGGACAGCAGGACACGACAGTCCGGATGGACGGAGCATGTTGGTGCATTATTGAGGGGACCACTCGCCTCATGCTCGGACCTCACGGGGAACTTGTCAAGCAAGTCGTCGACTACTTTCTGATACCAGCCGCCCCGGCCCGCCGCCCGCCGCGCCGCCACCCCCGCCATGCATTTGTCATTGTGCTGCTACTACCGGTTCCACTTCAACGAGGACACGGCTCACACACACATACACACACACGGGGTCGAGAACGCACGCCGCTCTTTGTTTATTTCGGTGACCCCTGGCACGGTGTTTGAGACGACGTCTACAAAGAAATGTTCAAAAAAATCTCAACTTTGCACGTTGCGAGTGTGTTTTTTTTTTCAGTTAGCCAAAAAACAAACCTGGCGGTGAAAAAAAAACGGATAGTTGCTGACCTTGGTCAAAACAAAAGCCTTTACTATCGACCCTGCCCGGCACCCTTCCTCCCGTGGCTTGGCGTGCTTCGCGTGTCCGCCACGTTCCTGGGCGCTCTTCTCCCCCTGCCCTGCCCACCTCGCGGGGTCTCAGTTACCGCACGTGTGCGCGCGGGATGGCACCGCGACAACAAGACAACCCTTCGCTTTTGTCTCCCCTCGGCCGCGGCGGTCGGTGGCGCATCGTCGCCAACACCACCACCAACCCTCTGTACTTTCTTTGTCGCTAATTCCATTTCACATCGTTTTCATGAGTCGCGAGCCGGTTACAGGGTAAGTACGACGAGTACATACTGAACGGGGTACGAATGAGTACAACACATAACAGCTGATGTCGTCGAACCTTTCCATGGGGATAGGGGGATAGGTTCGCCCAACCGCCCCGCCCCGCCGCGCCACTGGGGGGGACACAACCACCTCCCCCACCTGGCCTGGAGGCACAGCTCGTAATGAGGTGGACCGTATCGATCACCAGCTTGTGTAACGGAGGGGAGGGGTGGGGGGAGGGGTGTCACTGCCTCGGCTGCTGGGAACTCTAGACACCTGGCGATGAGCCGCCCCGCCAACCCCCTCCTCTCCTCTCTGCTCACAGCTGATGGTCGAGTTGCGCGAGATAGAGAGAGAGGAGAAGAGAGAGGAGGGTTGGTCTGATGGAGCGGGCGGGGGAGGGCCAGCCAGCGACGGGACGGGCAGTACTTCCAAATTGGCCACTCCGTCGTCGGGCAATCAATCGACTCAACTGGCCGCACGTAAGGGTGGCTGGGGGCCGGTCGGGGGGAGAGGCGGGGTATAGAGGGGGTGCGAGGTGAAAGGGTGGCACGGGGGTGGAAAAGAGGTCGAACAGGAAGCGCGCAGCATGACCACCTCCCCGCCCGGTCCGTCGCACCCGCCCAAGCGTTTTGTTCTTTCACATCATACACACTCACACACACACATACATTCACCCCCTATCTACCATCACGTACGGCAAAGCGCTCCAACCGATACGACACTCCCAAAAAATGTCGTGCTACTGATAGAGCACATGGAAGGTAAATTTTACAGTTCACGTCTTGGTGCACTCGCAAGCGGATCTCTAACCTTCGACCAACCCCGCGCTCCTCCCCCCCCCC
>NW_026267331.1:348885-365299 GCF_000697945.3 Frankliniella occidentalis | reverse complement strand
AGAGAGAGAGGGGCATTCCTGCGCCGCATGCATTGGGCTGCAGGAGGCCCCATAAGCCCTGCAGGCCCTTGCAGGCCGTGCAGTGCAGGCCGTGCCCTGCGGGCGGCGGCGGCAGGAGGCCTGCGGGCACACGTGTCCCTGCAGCCAGGCCGCAGGCGGGCCGGGCCGTTCGAGTTATGCTCGCAATGTGGTCAGAGCAAGCGGTCAGAAAAACCTTGACGGGGCCGGGGCGGGTCCGGGGGAGGGCCGCACGGCGCGGTGCGGTGCAGGCAATGGACGACACCTGCACGGGCGACGGCGCGGCGTGGACAGCGCCGCGACGCCAAAATAAAAAGCGACGCCGCCTTGCGCGCTCCGCTGTCCTTTAGCCTTTCCCAAGCCGTCCCTCAAGTCCACTATAGTGTACTCCGCTCGCATCACGGTCGCGCACACGTCGCGGCCGCAAACAGCTTGTCCTGTCCGCGGCGCCGCGGTCGCGGACACACCGGCCGCAGCAGCGGAGCCGGCGGCGGCGCCATCAGGCTAGCATATCGTCGTGATTTTCGACGATCACGCGGCCGCCGTAGGCCGGGCCTTGAAATAGCGCGGTTTGCATTCCCGCTGAGGCTGCGGTCGCGGGGGATCGGCTGCAATCCCGATATGAATGTCGCAGCACAGCGGCGCGGGGCGCGGCGGGGCGGGGCGGGGGCGCTGCCGCCGTCCATCCGAGTCGACGCTCGCGACGGCGACGGGGGGGCCAAAGCCATTGCATTGTCCCAGGCACGTCATTTCCTCTGTTTCCTCAGCGGGTCCCCGGCAGCGACACGACCTGGGCGCCCCGTGACCAGCGGGAGCCCCCTTAGGGCCCCCTTCGGGTCCCCCCCTTAGGGCTCCCGCGACAGGGCAGGGCCCCCCTTACCGAGTGCTTTTCATTTTTCATTAGCCGTGGCCGGCCAGGTCGTCCCGTCCCGTCCGCGGGCACGAGTCGGGCGCTGGTGCCCCCGCGGCCGTGCCCGCCCCGCGCCCCCCGCCACGCCCCGCCACTTCGCGACCCGGCCGTGGGATCGTACCGGACCGGGGCCCCGGCCGCCGAGCAGCGCGCCGGACTCGGTCACGACTTGATTTTATGAGTCGCGACAAATTTCAACGGGATCACACTCGGGGGCGCCTCGCTGCCGGGGGCTCCGGGGGCCATACGGCCGCTGGGGCTCCAGCCCGGCGGAGAGCAAATCGATCTAGTTTCTGCTTATCCTTGGCTCGGCGGCTCGCGGAATGCGAGGAGCCCGGTGAGAAATTGAGCAGAGATAACGAGAGTCCTGCTGCGGGGTCTGCTGCTCGGCCTGCCGGCCGGTCCCGTCGGGTTCAGGGGCCCCCCTCCGGGGCCGCGGGGCCCCCGCACCGCCCGGGGCTCACACGGCGCGCGGCGGCAGCCTCGCCAACCAGCCGGCAAACGGCAGCCAGGAAAAACGTTAGGGTCTCACGAGCGCAGCGACCGTGTGCTCGTGTTGTGTCCGGACCGGACCAGCCTGTCCGTCAGCAGGGGCGCCCCCGCTGCCCCCGTCTCCTCCTCCGCCGCCCCCCGCAGCACCCAGCCAGCGCCACCTCACGAGGAGGCACTGCATGGCGCCCCAAACGAAATACTGCTAATTAGACAGCCAGCCGATCGCTGCGGCCACATTTGCTCCGAATATGCAAATGGCGAGGGCCGTCGTGAGCCAGCACGACGACGAAGGCGCGGAGTGGAGAAGGCGGAGCAGAGGGGGAAGAGGGCGACGACGACGACGAGGTCCCGGGGCGCGGCGGCGCCCTGCCAGAGTGATGAATCCACCGCCCAGCAGTGCACCATCATGATGAAGTGTGACCGGCACAGCGTGGCACGGCGGCGCCGCGCGCTGACCCGCAGCTCGCCGTGGACAACGCCCGCCGCGCCACCCCACGCCACACCTCTTTCATAGGCGTCCCGTCCCGTCCCGGGCCGTCCCGGCTGTGCGGCGCGAGCGCGAGGCCCCCCGGGTCTTTTGACGTGTATTGATGATAGGCCCTGCCGGGTCCGCCGCGGCCCGGGCCGGCCGCTCGCCTGACGCAAGTGTTGCTCCGCGGAGCCACGCCGCGATCCTATACCCCCGGTCAAACCATTAAAAGCCTATTATCTGACACATATCGCACCGGCCGGCCCGAGTCGTTTTATACGACTGCCTGCCTGGAACACGACGGCGCGCACCGCACAGCGAGCAGGCCAGCTTCACGCTGTTCTCGTCCAGGAATGTGCAAATCGCCCCGTGTCCGGGGGCACGCGCGCGCGCCCTGCAGTAACGATGCAAGGGGGAAAGCCCGCGAAGTTACGGCAGCAGCGCGACCCGCGGGCCGCGGCCTCGGACACGACGACGCCGTCGACGACGACAACGCCGGGCCGAATCAGCGACCTGCACGGCGATGACCTTTGCCTGGGGCGACCGGGTCCAGCGCGATGTCCAGCGGGCGGCGGAGTGGTGGTGTGGCCGCGGCAGGCGGAGTGCGGCGGGGGGTCACCGGGGCCGGGGGGGTCGTCACCTCCGCCAGTGTATAGGCCGGGGCCGAGCTGGGCGGACGTTTACGATCAGTAGACATAAGGAGCGAAATAAAACGCGAACCCGAGGGGCGTACACAATACGGGACGGTCCTGCTCGCGCGCCCCGCGCGCCCCCCGCGCTCCCCCCGCGCAGGACAGCAGGGCAGAAGCCCCCCCGAGGACAACGCCCCGCGAGTAAAAAGCCTGTCAGGCCGTCCGCATTTTTGCCTGAACCCTTGAACCCGTGTTGTACACTAGTAACGACCGCACCAGAGACTTTTGACGCAGCTACCATACGGCACATAAATTACCCCCTGCAGGAATGCCTGGGCGGCTGGCTGTCCGGCTGCCTGCCTGCCTGGCCGTACCGCCGGGGCTCCCGTCCGCGCTGCTCTTCCTGACCACCTGACCGGACACGTCCCGAGGTGATTGCCTGTGATTGACCACGACCTGCGCCAACGCCCGCCCGCCCGCCCCGCCCGTATGTGTGCCGAGCACGAAGCGCACGAGGACATGCACGTGCACGCCGGCCCGAGGAGCACGTGCAAGTGCACGGCATGTGCTTGCAGCAGCAGCACAACAATAGCCCCTGGGGGGCGCGGGTACCTGCGGCCCCCGGTCTACTCCCCCACGGCACCGACCGGGCACGGCGCGGCAGATGCAGCGCGATCCAGTTCGTGCCTTATGCAAATGGGACTAGGCAGCATAGAGCTGCACTGCGCTCCGCCCGGGCTGGCTCACCCCGGGGAGACCTGGCCCCGGGCACCGGTGGGCACAAGAAGGCAGCTGGAGGGCCGTCATCTAGAGGGCCGCGGAATCAAGCGAGATGAGCTGGGCGCGGGCGGGCACATATCGCGGAAATCAGGCGGAGTAGGAGCTATTGTTGTTCTCAGAGGGCTTTCAGGGAGATTTCTTCTTGAAAAGGCAAGCAGAGCGAAGGCGCGCGGACGGTCGGTATCAAGTGATGGGTGTCTTTGTGCGGGGCGGGGTCACACAGCGCACGGACACGGAGCCACCCAGAGGAGGGGAATAAAAACTGCGCGCATTCGCGATGAAGAGCCGTCGAGAACGGCGGCGCGGAAAATACGACCCCTTCCCAGCTCACTCACCGGAATTGATGGTGTTGGACTCGGCGTCGGCCACGTCGATCCTGGCGAGTTTCGACCGGCGCGCCTCGTCCGGCGAGGAGTCCGCCGATCCGGACTCGCCGATGTTGATCCTCGTCATCGGCGGCCTCACGTCGTCGTCGTCGCCGAGCAGGCCGAGGTGGTTACTGATGGCGGGCAACGAGGACGGCCGCAAGATGGGGGAGGAGGACCGGCCCCGCCGCTTGATGGGCGTCGAGCACCGGGGGTCGTCCGAGTCCAGGAGGGACGACGGGGGCGTGCAGAGGATCCGGACCGCCGACGAGGACGACGACGGCACCAGGGACTGTAACATAGACACGGGTTAGTGACGGCTTCCAGGGGCACTCGGAGAGGCTCGGGGGGGAATCAGGCAGAGGATGCTCACCTTCTTGCTACTGATGGGGGCAGAGATGGACGGCCTCCTGGAGTTGACCACGCCAAGCGGCAGGGTGCCCTCCTTCTGGTCGTCGCTGTCGCTGCCGTCGTGGTGACGGGCAGCGTCGCTATCGCCGAAGGCCGCCAGGTAGTTCTCCTTGTTGCAGGAGGCCACCTTGTGCTGGATGAACTTCATGATGTCGCCCAGGGCAAAGGGCTTCTGGCAGACGCCACAGGTCAGGATGTCCGGCTGCGAGGGCGCCACGGCCGCCTCGGACGCGTCGGCTGCAAAACACAGAGAAGGAAGGGCGACGGTTAGTTATTGGCGGTGGAGGCGAGCAAAGCGGGGCGGCGAGGCTCATGCGAAACGGGCCACTCGTCAACAACGAGGCTGTCCGGCGGGTCGAGTCGGCAGGCACCGCGCGGCCGCGGCACTCGAGCCGACAGACAAAGGGGTTTGTTGTGACCGGCGGGCCGGGGAGGCGAGGCCCGCGAGTACGTGGTGGTGGTGCTCCCCCAACCCGCGCCGCGGGGACCGTCCGCGAGCCCGCAATAAGACCCGATCAAATGGCTGTTGGTGGGGCCGGACACGGCAGGGCGGGCGGCGCCCGGGCCCGCGGGCCGGCCGCCCCATGTTCGATTCACGACGACGTGCGTGAGTGAAGGCGTGGCCAGCGCGGCGGTCAGCGGCGCCCCTCCCATTGGTCAGCCCGGCCAAGGCCCAGCCCGGCGGCCGGACGCGCCGGTCACCCCGGGCGGCCACCCACCCACCACACACGGGGGTCGCTTCCCGCCCCTCCGCTTTGGCCCGCCCCTCGCCCTCGCACCCCTCTTCCGCCGCCGGGCTGGGGGCCTTTCTCCGTCCGTGTCTCTGGCTTCCTTTCTCTCGCTCCCGCCCGCAGCAGCCCCCCGACCACCACCGGCCACCCCGTGGTCGTTGTGTCTGTCTCGCTCTGGCCCTCGCTGGCTGTGCTGGTGGTGGTGGTGGCTTTTCGCTATCGACCGGTTCCGGCCTCGAATAAAAACCTTGCGACCGGGGCCCTCCCCTCCGGCTCACATGATGGTGGTGGTGGTGGCGCTCTGCTGGGCCCCCGCCACCCCGCCTCGCCCCTCAGCACCGCAGCGCGCACTTTGAATTAAACAAAACAGGGAATAGTAGGCCTTGTAGCGGCGCGCGCGGCTTCTTATAAGAGGAGCACAGCGCCGCGGAGGACGACAATACCGCAATAAAGTTGGCCAGCTCCAGAGCGAGAATGCCGCGGCGCGCCCGGCCGTCCCAACTATTATTTCAGGGGCAGCCGACGGCGGTCCAGTCCGGTGCGTAATGCGCAAGGGACGACGGTAAGTACTTCATTACACGGGGAATTTACTGCATTTTTCTGTTGATTTTGTTGCCCTTTGTTGGCGCTTTTGTGCCCCCCTCTTCACCCGCACCCCCTCTTGCTCCGACTGGACGACTGGAACCCCCCCTCGGAGCGCGAAATAAACTTAGCTTTGAGAACTCAATCGACCTGAAACGGATTTGGATATGGACGAAGGCGAAGGCCTGTTTACGGTGTGGTCAGCCTTTATCGTCTGACCACGACTATTGTGCAGCAGGGCCCCATACCTGCAGTGTTGCGCTCTCAGGTTCGGTCCAGGGCGGGGGAGGAGGAGGAGGAGAAGAGGCAGGCCAAGCAGGGTCCTGTGCATATACCTGCATCGCCCGTCGTCCAAAAGGGCATCGAATATCGCCTTGCGTAAATCTGCGCTAAGTCGACGGCCCGCTCAAAGGAGAGGAAAAAGCGGGCCGAAAAGAAGAAGAAATGTTTTTTCACCTGATGTCTGGCCGGTCCCAGGTCAGGTCGCATTACCTTGACCCGAATCACGCCGCCTGCCAAGCCATCACACTCTCATCGGCTGTCCGGAGCTTTCTCTGAATGCGAAGCGGGGGGCTTTATAGAAAGAATTAGAGCGGGATTATTTTACGGCTGAGGCAGGAGCG
This sequence comes from Frankliniella occidentalis, assembly GCF_000697945.3. Lineage (NCBI taxonomy): Eukaryota > Metazoa > Arthropoda > Insecta > Thysanoptera > Thripidae > Frankliniella > Frankliniella occidentalis. Next base: position 359,286 of record NW_026267331.1, on the reverse strand, counting down.
GGGATGTGATGCATGCCGTCGGGCTTCGTCTCATTTTTTTCCCCTCCCCTCTCTCCTCTCTCTCCCTCTCACACATGCGGGTGGCAGTGGCGGCAGCCGTTGTGCGACGCCTTGGAGGCGCAGAGCGGCAGCCTCAGCGGCATAAGAGAGGGACGAGAAAAACATGTCCCCGCGATGCACAACGTGACAGGCGACGCTCTCTAGCCGATCATAAATGTCCGCCGGCAAATCTAAGAGCGGGAGTCCATGATTAAACTCACTACGCCACAATTTCACCCTCTCCTCTTCCCGGCCCCCGCCGCTACTGCCCGGTCTACAGCCGCACTCAGGTCCCTGTCTTCAAAGAAACTTGCCAACTTTTCGCCTCTACACACCACCACCCCGCCCCCGCCCGCGCAGCGCGGCGGAGAGAGAGGGAGAGATAGAGAAGAAACGGCACCGCGGCGGCGGAACTCAACTCAACTCCTCCGAGGGTTGGTTTTAGTTGGCTGACCACCGCGGTGACCACGAGCGGCCGGGGCCCGGCCGTAAAGCGCGCGGGGCTTTTTAACGTTCTGCGAGCGGGACAGGAAGAGTTATGACGTTGGTATGAGAAATACGGCGGTCGTACAGAGTGGGCGGCATAAAGGAAGGACCGCACGCCGCACTCACGACCCCGATGACGACCACAAGGAGCAGCAGCAGCAGGGCCCCGGGACGTATATCAGCAGCAGCGCGGGGGTAGCTGTTGTGCGTACGGCACCGGCGGACGGCATTTGTAACTGCCCGGTGCGGGTGCGCAGCAGCAGCAGCAGCCTCTTCTTTCTCCACCTCATTGTTTTTTCTCCCTCTCTCTAGCCTTCGTCTTTACGGCCACAGCCAGCAGCCGGGCCGGGCGGTGAATGAGGGAGGAGGGGCACAAACGCCTCTCTCCCTCCTCCCAAAGGGCGGTAGCACCTCTCTCTCTCTCTCTCTCTCTCTCTCTCTCTCTCTCTTACACACACACGCACATACGGTGCGTTGGGCCGCTGGGACCGAGGGGGGAATCAATGGGGGCGGTCCGCCCCGCCGCCCCGCGCCGTCCGAGTTAGCGGTTGCCCAATAGCCGTGGGGCAGCTCCTCGGCCCACCGCCGGGGGTGGGGGCGGCGGCCACCCCACCGGCCTTGGGGGAGGAGGCGAGGCGAGGCGAGGCGAGGCGAGGCGAGGCGAGCAGGCTGGAGGAGATCAAGGAGGATGAGATCAGGAGCAGGGAACACGGGCGAGCAGCGGCTATGGGGTCTGCCCACCCGGGGCCTATCACGTCAATGCTTCATTAGCGCTCGCTGTCCAGCTGTTTCGGCCGGCCCAGGGGCCGCGCGCCACCGTGGACGCCTCCGTCGAGGCCGTGCGCGGGACTGACGGGAGAAAGCCCGCCGGGACGCGGACGCAGCGCTGCTCCGTGCGGATTGGTCCGCGCAGTGAATGAAGTGAATGGATGACGTACGGACGGGAAGGACCACGCACGACAAGTGGTCCAGTTTGTTTTCTCCCACAAGGAGCCCATCAATACCATACCACCACGCAGCCTCTGCGGTCGCTTGGTCCTCCGGGCATTGGGGCCGCGAGTGTCCCGTTTCACGGCGTGCCTCGCGCTTTCAGATTTCCTTTGACAGACACGTCGAGGTGACGGAGGGGGAGGGCGAGAGCGAGCCGTACGTACCCCGTTCAGTCCTCCGCGGACCTCACGCGCAAAAAAAGAAGGCTTGACCTCTGGTGGGTGCGCGCAGCAGCCGGTGCCCCGGCCAACACGGTAGCAGGCGCGGCGGCCCGGGTCGTCTAATTGACAGCCGAACACGCCGGGGCCGGGGATCGAATCCCCGCGGGGATGGTCCCGGGAATACAGGAGACGCTCCATCACCTCCCAGGGCGGGCCGGGCCGGGCCGGGCCGCGCGCATGGCCCGGGGGAGGTTGCGCCACGCCGCCGCGCCGAAATCCGATCCCGGTCACGTCACGGCGAGGCTGACGGCGCCGAGCAGCTCACGCGGCCGCCACCAAGCGCTCCGGGGCCTCCGGGGGCGGGGCGGGGCGCGAGCGCGCGGCCGAGGGTCAGAGCCGAAGGAGCTGCGAACGCAGCCTCGGGGGTTCGCGACTCCGGCCGCGGGCCCGCGCCAGGCACGCACGTTTCGTAATAAAAGTTAGAGGGTATGAAACCCGATACCGAGGACGATCCTTTAATCGTAATCAGCTGATGGAAAATAAAATTAAAGAGACAGCGAAAAAAAATAAAACAGACACACGACCCACGCGGGAGAAGAGGACCGCACGAGGAAGACGGCCACGACGAGCAACAGCAGGCAGAGGCGAAACGGACGACGCGCGCTCGACGCGACCCGGGCTGGGCTTGGAGGGCGCCGAACAGCCAACGGACAATGCGAGGACGCGAGTCATTTGCATACGGAAGTACGACGACGCACACGACCATCTATATCCCGATGACTCCCTTTTTTCCCTTCCCATGCTGCACCCATGCCTCCCTCCCCTCGCTAACGACCCGGCCCGCCCGCCCAGCCGGCCACACCCATGCGCCACTCAATGCGCGTGCAGTTGCAGCAGCAGCACCCCAAAAATCGCGCACCCGATGCCGCGACGCAGCGCGCGCGCGCACACACACACAGACGAATGCTATGCGCGGCGACCCGCCCTGACCCCGGCCCGCCGGGCTCGTTTTAGCGCGATTCAAGCCTTTTGTCCGGCGAGCCACGGAATCAATACACACGCGAGGCGCGGGGCTATTTTATCGGCGCGCGTGTCGCGCGGACGTCGTGCGGCGGCGCGGCAGCTGCACCGGTCAACAAGCGCGCGCGGCAAACAACACATATTCCAACGCAATTTCGCCTCGTTTCCGCCGCCGACCCGCCACATTGTGAAAGTGACCCCCCAGCCACCCCCGCCCCGCCCGCCCCGCGCGCCCAGCAGCGTCCGCGGCGGAGCACATCTTGTCGGTCATGTCCGCGGACGTCATCGCGAGGCCCCCACCGCGGCCGCGCGGCCCCGTCCCAGCCCGCCACGCCGCGCCACACCTGTGCAGCTGCTTGTTGACGGATCGCTCTGATGAAAAGTCCACACGGCATATTTCTCGCGCCTCCCAGTTCTTCTTCTTCCTCCTTCTCTCTCTCTCTCTCTCTCTCTCTCTCCTCGTCGCTCTCTTCCCCCTGCCTCCCCCTCCAGCAAACAGAACGCACACACACTCACACTCTCTCACACACATGGAACGGTGAACCCCGCGCCGATATGTGGCCGGCGGGGCCGGGGCCCGCGAGCCTCACGGGGGTCACAACGAGCCAGACAATGGCGGTCCGTCCGTCCGTCCGTCCGTCCGTCCGTCCGCCCGTCCGTGTGTGTGTGTGTGTCCGTCTGTCTGCCTGTCCATCAATCCTGCCCCGTCCCGGCCAGGTCCGTCATATGTACCGGCCGTTCGGTCGATCCGATCCGAACACTATGCCGGGGGTCGCGTCCGGATCAGCTCCAGGCATATATGCAGGTCCCACACCACACACGCACCACAAGGTGCGCGCGGGGCGCGCCGCGCGGACGCAGCCCGGCCGGACAGTGAACGCCTCTACTCGCGCCTCACCCCGGCCGCTAATAACGTAAGAGAGAAAGTGCGGGGCGGGGCGGGGCGGGGCAGGGCGGGCCACACTTCCATACGCCACGCCGAGCCACCCCGCACAAATAAAAAGGAAAAAAACTCGCGGGGCGCTGTTGCTGCTGCTGCTGTTGACGACGAAGACGACGACTTTGAACCTGCGACATTCCACCTGACCTGTTAGTTTAGCACATAAGGAGGACGAGGAGGAGGCCCGTCGAGACGGCGGACAGGCCAGCGGGACCCGACCACCGGACCGCCCGCGGTGCCAAGTTTCTGGACGGGACACAAGCACGGTCACTCGCCGATGATGATGACGATTCCCGGCCCAAAAGAAGGAGAGAAGACGACGATGCCGACGATGGTTGTGGAGGAGGAGGAGAAGACGCAGGAGAAGAAGAGCGACACACATGGGCTGAAAGCACCGGGCGGCCGGACGGCCCTCTGGGCCCTTGGGGGAGCTCACGTGATTGACAGCGGTATTGTGTTCACCGGGAAGTTCAGTAGGTCACGCCGCCGCCGACACGGTGCGCGCAGGACCCGGGTGGTGGCCGAGGAGAGGACCCGCTGGGCGTGGCGGGGCGCGGCGGGCCAAAGGGCGCGCGCACACACACACATGCGAGGGCAAAACTGTCCCCGCGGTGCGACAAAAAGGCGTTGCCTAGGAGGCGTCGTCGTCGTCGGGGGGCCAAGGTCAAGGCGCACGGCTAAAAGAAGCACCTCCGCGTCGACGACGAGCCGCGCGGCGGACATGACGCGCTTGTTTTTCAGGTTAGCACCGGCAGCCTTGAAGCCGAGCCCCACCGACAAGAAAGCCGGCAGGATCAGCAGCAGCAGCGGCGGCATTGGTGCGACAATGTGGAGGACGCACAGGAGACCACGCGGTTCGAGACGGACGCGAATCGATTCTTCTACATCGCCACAAACACTCGCGCCTTTCGCGCGACGTATTTGGACGGCGAGGAGGTGCGAACGGCCAGGCCGGGCCGGCCGGCCGACCACAGCGCGGGGGCAGGCGCGGGGCGGGGCCGCGGCCGCGGCGCCATTCGCTGCTCGCGGTCTGTTTGGACGCGGCGCGGCGCGCGGTCGCCACCTCTGCACTTGTGCCCCCTCGGCGCCAACAGTCGAGTCGAGTCAGACAGACGAAGAGAATGATGGCTGTCCGTCAGGCGCACGGCGGCAATCATCGCCCCGCGACAGGACTTATGGCAAAATAAAAACGGATGGTTTATTCGCATTCATTTCCGCGGGGGGCAAGAAAACAACAAGGACGAAAAAAATGAGACGTCATCTCGTTGCAACTATACCGAGCAGCACCAGCAGCAGCATACAATACGCGTGTTCGTAAAGAGGCGGCAAATTTCGAGCAAGTCCTGGTGGGCCGGCAGCAGGGTGCGACGCGCTTGCTGGGGCCAAAGAAGGGGGCTCGGCTGATTGGTCGATCGCCGCATGCCAGTCTGCTGCTTCTCACCTCTGTACACGTGCGTGTGTGTGTGTGAGTACACGGGTGTGAGAGATTAATGAACTGTTGTTGTTGTCGGGCTTTCTCGGCCTCCTCCTCGCGGCGTGCTCTAGGGGTGCGCCGGCGGTCTGACCCCTGGCCGCCGCGAGCCTTTACACACACGCCGCACACACCACCAAGCAGAGTAGAGGGCCCAACCGCGGCCGCCACGCCACGCCACGCCGCGCTGGTCTAAAGGTGACCAAAGCAAGCAGGCCAGCCAGAGCACAGCACGTCAAACATAAATCCGTCGGTCATCCCAATAAAATATATCGGCACGCCGAACAAAACAACCAAAGTGTGCGGCAAGGAGATGGAGAAGAGAGCGAGAAGGAGTTATGCGGCAGAAAGGGGGAAGAAAGACAGAGAGAGACGGAGGCGGTAATCAAACTCCTCCAGCGCCGCGCCACGCCCCGCCACTTCGGCCAATACCGGACTGGACCGCACACCGCAGCGCACTTTGGCCCCTCGACGCCGCGCCCCGCCCCGCCCCGCCACGCCCAGAGGAGAGAAAAGGATCGTTACATTAAAAGCGAGCAGCGGCGGCCCGGGTATACGGGGTCATCGCACGCAAAAGCCGGGCACACGTGACAACGCACATCGCACCGGCGAGAGAGAAAGAAAGAAAGGAGGAGCAACAAAAACCAAAAATTTTAAAAGGTATAAGAAATCCAATTTGCTTGTACTTCTCCCCCCGATCTTATTATTTCACTCCCGGCAGCCCCCGCGAGCGTCCCTTCCACCGCGACACATGGCGGCCGTGACGTCACGCGACCCACTTTGATAGCTCGGCGGGGTCGAACTGGATCCCACTGGCTGGAGGCAGCAGGCGCCATACCATTAGGCCCGGAGTAGACAGGACTTCCTCCCTGAGCGCTATACTATAATGTGCGCGACGGACGCCTTGTCGTCGTCACAGCCGCGGCGGCGGCCGCGGGACCACCGCGAGGCGGAGCCATACCGCGCGGCTTATTCGCCATTGGTCGGCCGCGCAGCCTCCCCCAGTGGACACTGTCCACCGCGCCGTGGTCCAGTTCCTGCCCCGCGGCGGCGGGAGCAGCGCGGCGCGGCGGCGCGGGGAGGGCCAGCATCGCGGCCGCCCCCATGCGCACGGGATTAGTTGAGTCGAAGGGGAGGAGGAGGGGGGAGGCGATTTACAGGACCGCCCGGCGCAGTCACCAGCAATAGGCGACCCCCGCCAATACGGACCGGTCCGCCGTACACACACATTCACTCACACACTCGCGCGGCCCCGCCCAGCCGGTGACAGCTCACACGTGTAGCCCACCGACATTACTGCGTACTACAACGGTAATGACAACTCGGAAGGGGTCGCCCAGGTCGGAATGAAATGGGGAAAAAAACGAACAGATCCGAAAAAAAAGGAAACGTACACATCGTTTCAATAGATGAATGGTATAAGCATGTATGTAGTGTGATCGCGCCCCCGCCCGCCTCCTACGACGCGCACCGCCCCCTCGTTTAAAAAACCCTCCACATTTTCGGGGGAAATGATAATAATAATAAAAGCGAGACATTGTCACCACACGTATTATTCCATCTCCTATTTCTCTTCATTTTTTTTTTTTACATTTCCCCCGTCACTAGACCGCGTGCGCGCAATATGTGGTCCGATCGGCTGCAAATCGCACGCACCGCGGCCGCAGATTGTGCGGAGCCGCGGGGTTTTCCATTTCACTGTCCATCGCGACATTTTTACAATCTGGGAGTTATCGTTATTGAAATAAAAACCCATACGAATGTGTGCCGCCGCCGCGCGGCCGCGGCAGGGGGAACGGCTGTTACAATGACGGTGGCGATCCTCCTCGCCACGAAGCTTGCTGTACGAGAGGCAAAGAAGGAGCAAAGACAAAGAGAGAGAGGTAGAGTAGAGAGAAGGGAGAGGGGCTTATTTCTCCTTCTCACGAAGTTCGTGATGGAAGGCAAAAGGGCCGGTGGGTCGGTCCGGTGGGCTCTACTGCTGCTGCTGCGCTGCTTCCGTGGCGACCATTACACCATTACCCACCCCGGCTACAATTAGCGAGTAATGCATATCAATACCCGGCCATCTATTGTTCGGCAGAGCCCCGCGGAGGATGAGGCCGAGGCTGAGGGGGAGGCGGAGGGGCAGCGGGGCCAGGCCGTCGCCGTTGGGCCGCGGAGGCGCGATAGCAGGGCCGCGGCGGAGGGCGCCCCGGAGAAATGAAGAATAAATATCATATCGGCGGCATGAGCGATGAGACAGCAGAGCGGACCAGAACAGCAGAGCGGTGGCGGTGACAGCGAGAGGGAAGAAGATGGGAATTATCGAGAGCGTGGCGTGGCGGGGCGTGGCGGGGCCGGCGAGAGCGCGGAAGTTGAGTATTGCAGATTTGCCGGTCCATTTTATCGGGGGAAAACAAAGACAATAACCACGAGCAAAGGGGGAGGGAGCAGAGCTAGCTGAAGAGAGAGGGGAGGGGAGGAGCAGGAGACCACGCGGGGGATGGGGGGAGGGTGACGGTGACGAAGGAGAAGGAGAAGAAGAAGGAAAGGAGGAAGTGGGGATCGCGCGTCGCGACGGCGACGTCCCCTCGAGTATGTAGTAGTGCAGTGTGTAGTGAACGCAATTCGCTGGCCAATTCGTCCCCCGATTTGGCTCCACTCTCCAGCGCGTCCACTACGCCGCGCCACGCCAGTCACGCATACACACAGCGGAGGCTGCAAGGGACAATCGATAAGCAATCGTCGTGCGAATCAGAACTCACCAGCAGCAGCAGCAGAGCTTTCTGGCCGGCGCTGCCCTCTCCCCCGTATACTACTCCCATACTACAAGCCACCTCTAATTAGAGAAAGATCCCGATCCTAATCAGCCGACCTGGTCCGGCTGGCCCCCGCCCCGCCCCGCCCCGCCCTGGCCCGTGGACCCCGGCGCTCTTCATACGGCCCACCACATGACTCAGTCACTACACCTCTCAAAGGCCACGGGGCCAGCCAGGCCCGGGCCGTGTGAGGCGTGAAACAGATGAAACCGTCGCTGCTGCTGCTGCCGGCTCGGCGGTGGCGGCCGATCAGTCTGCGATGGAAATGTAATTCCAAGGAGAGCGGTTGGTTTGCACAGCCAGTGTGCCGGTGCCGCCGCCGCGCCGTCCGACTGACAAGGAGGAGCCCCCTCTCTCCCTCGCGGCGGGCCCCGTCGAGGCCCCCCTGAGCGATGACGCCGAGCACACATCTACACATGTATGTATCGGCGCGCCCCCGGGGATATTGAGTGATTCCGAGAGAGAGAGGGAGGGAGGATGAGGCTGCCTTATAAGCCGATCGCTCTCCTCAATTTATCAGACTCGCGTACGCGCGCCACTGCCGCCCCCACCGCCACTAGATTTATATACTTTCCGCGCGCGACGGCGGCAGGACGGCGGCGGAGAGCTTCTTCTCCTCCCCAGATCTGGACAGAAACCACCGCAGGATAACTGTCTCTGGCGTGCCGATATCCGGCGGGCTCGGAAATGATTCCGGCTGCGGGCAGGACGGGAGGGGAGAGAGGGGGCGTGCGACAACGAGAGAGGAGAGATAGAGGAGAGGACGGCGGCGGCGGCCTCACGGAAGGGAAACAATTTCGTGTAGGTATTGGAAGTGGGAGGCTGGCGGGCCGGGGGCGTGAGGAGCGGGAGGCCAGGCAGGGCACGCCCAGCAGGGGCACGCCCGGCAACACCGCCACCGGCAGATTCGGCGAATTTTTTCCTATTTTCCCCCCCTGGCGGCCTCCTGGTCCCCGTCCACCGACGCCGGGCGGGCGCTGGTGATGATGGTGGAGGTGCTCCGGCCCTGGGGGCACGGGAGGCCGCACAACCCCCTCCTCCACCCCCCACGCCCCGCTAGCCGACGACCTCCCAACCATATCAATTCACCTCCACACACACACACACACACACTGGTACTACTACCTGCGGGCTGCTCGTGTACGTCCTGCCTGCCCCGGCCTACATGCGGGGCCGCGGCGGCTGAGGACAATTAGACAACCAATTCGGACTCGCATCCATTTTCGCAGCTTTCTCTGTGTCCCGCGGCCCGCGGCCGGTGCTGCTGATAGCTTTGTGGGGCCCCGCCGCGGCCGCTGCTGCTCGGCGCGCCTGCTCCTAGCGTCGTTTTTTATGTGGCCGCCACGGTAGCCGGGAGTCCCCCCGGCCCAGCGGCCCGGCTCGGGCTCGTCCAGGAAAGCTTAATCAACCTGTAGTACGATTCAATTATCACGAAAAATACGGCCTAGTAATGGACGCTGGCCGTAAGGGAATGCCGCAGCAGCAGCCGCAGCACGCGCAACCGCGGGAACACGTGTAGTTTAAAAGCGGAGCGAAACCATAAAGCAATCGCACCGATAAAACAATTGCGAAGACCAGCAGCGGGCCGCAGCGGCAGCAGCATCAGGCGATTACGCAGCTGCTTATAATCTGGACGAGGCGTTGGTCGCGGAGCAGGGCGGGGCGGACTGACGGCGGCGCTCCTCAACTCTTTTCGCACATCCTCGCCGCCCGTCCCTCTGGGCAGTGCGCCGTCGCCGCGCCGCCGCTGCTTGCCCGTTTCCGGTTATTGTCGCCGTTACGGACCTCCGCTGTGGGCGCGCGACGCCGTCGGTTTCCGGTCGCCAAGAGGTCCGGGCCATAGCAGCAGCTCGACAGCAGCAGGAGGCGGGCCGGGCGCCGCCCTATAGGACCAGCAGCAGTAGCAGCGGGCCCTTCAAACCACAACCACCCCTTCTTCATAGCCAGCACGTCACCGTCAACAAGGAGAGAGAGAGAAAGAGATTTCGTCACTGGCCGCAACGACGACGACGTCGCGGTCATTCAGAAGCGATAAAAGCGTCCTGCTGCTGGCGTCCACCTAAACACTCGGACACTGATGAGGGCGTGCCCACGACGACGCCCAAACCGCACACAACAACGGGCCGGAAATTTTGCAAGACGAGCCCCTATTGCTCTCCCTGGTCGCTCACCTCCCGCGTCCGTGCACCCCGTGCGTATGGGGCCGTGCGGGGCGCAGGTGTCCGGGGGAGTGTGTGACCGTGCGTGGGTCCAGGAGGAGAGATGCTGCTGCTGCCGCTGCCGGGGTATACAATAACAGGGGGGCACAATGCCTTGGGGGGGACATCACAAGACGGTGGGACGCTCGTCACAATGAGAGGCGGACTAGGTTCCCACAGCCCCACCCGCCCTCCTCGCCCGTCCCGACGACGTCCCGTCCGTCCAACGGCGACGCTGACCAAATCCGCATCCAAACAGCTTGTCGCGCCCGGGCCCGGGCCCACCGACCACCCC
>NW_026267331.1:340264-348835 GCF_000697945.3 Frankliniella occidentalis | reverse complement strand
GGCCCGCCCCCTCCGCCCCGCCCACGCCGAAAAAGGGAAAAACTGTACATATAAAATCCATATTTCGTCGCGTTCCGCTGCTGTCTGTGTGTGAGATTCCCCAACACGGTCGCATTATATTCGCCCTCGGAAGGGATGCATATTTTTAACACATGATAGTGTGCGTGCGTGTGTGTGTTCCATTGAGGAACCCCGTCGTGATAATAAATGACCAACGACCGGCGAAAAAATAATATTAAAGAAGGGCGGAAAGGATATTTGAATGGAAAGGAAACCCGCCCGAACTTCACTCACGCTAGCCAGTCGAGAAAATGCGAGGGCCACGCTACGCTTGGCCACGCCACCCCCTCCACACCCACCCACGCGTTTTCCCGACGCATGTGTTGGAGAAAAGGGAGGAAAACAGCCCGCGGAAGAGGTTGGCGGAGGCACCGCGGTAAAAGGGGGAGAAAGAAGGGGGCAAGATGGAGAGGGAGATGGCCACGGCTGGGCCGGAGGCCGAGGCTGGCCGCGTGCACCTAAAATATTGGCAACATGGGATGAATGTGAATGAGGTGGTAAAAGGGAGAAGGAGGGGGAGGAGAGACGAGATGGTTCTAGGAAGGGTGGTAGGGGCCGCCGCAGCAGCAGCAGAGGCCTAGGTGACGGGGAGGAGGGGAGGGGGCCGTGCAGCTGCGCCACTCTCCGACACCACCACCGGCCTCGCCGTCCGAGGAGGACAACGACGTGAGACCCTCTGGGCCGCACAGCCTCCATACGCAGACTGTGCCATACGCCGCGAGCACCACAACCACCCTCTTCTCCTCCTCCTCCTCCACACCGAGATGACGGACGCACCAATAATAAAAACACACACACAACGCCGCGGTGCTACGCCACGCCACCGCGACGCGGACGAAACGCATGCGGTAAGTAGCGCCCGACGTCTACATATTCATTTCACAGAGGGGGTGGAAAATATACTGCGAAACGGGGGCAGAGAGAGGTTGGAGGAGGATAAAAGTAGCGAGGACGTCTGGAAGATGCGACAAATGTAACCACTGTGCTGCTCTGCTGCGCGCGGCGCCCTCCGCGAGGAGAGCTGTTTGTGTGTTGTGGTATACTATACGACTGCTGCTGGAGGAGAAACACACCCGAAAGGTGGAGACCAAGGAGGAAGCGCGAAGGAGGGCCAAGAAGAAAGAAGGGCGCGCTGGAGAGACTTTGCGCGATCGTCACAGGCACCACCACTGTCCCCGTCTGTTTCGAAGTCACCTTATTGGATTAGAGATGCCCTCCGGACAGTGAGGGGCGCGGCGGGGCGGGGCGGGGCGGGGCGGGGCGCACACACTCACACACGTCCCGGCGTGGCGCTCTAATACAATCAACCAATGACGGTGAGTTAAGTTGTCTTTGTGGTTGTTCGCCGTGAGGCAGCTTTGGCAGGCCCTGCCGCCGCCGCTGGGCCCAGGCGGGTCGACTCCGTGGCGACACTTGTGTCCCTCTCCCGCCCCGGCCGCCCGCCCGCGCACCGCCGCCTCCACCGCAAACGTAATTTCGGTCGGGGAGCAGAAGAGGGAAACATCAAAACCAAAACCCCCGACAACGTCGCCGACGACGCCGTGCCCGTCCGAGGGGCCGAGGAGGCCGGGGCGTGGCGCTGCGTGGCGGCCCCGGGGCGTGGCCGGGCACGCCGCCGCACAAGCACACCGCCGTCATTACGGCCAACGAGATTTGTTCGGCGCGGAGGTCCGAACAAAACTTAACGACAAGGGACAACGGATACCCGACCCAAAGGCAGGCCGGAAACCGCGTAACTCGCCAAGCGGACCAACCGAGATACATCAGCAGCAGCAGCAGCAGCAGGCGAGGGGGACGGAGATGACGAAGAACACAAGAGGAGGGACAGAGAGAGAGAGAGGGAAGAAAAGCAAGGCTTGGCCCAGCGAGGGGGGAGGTCCAGCGTCGTAATTAGCACCCGGTCGGCGACGACGCTCGACTCGCTCGGCGATTTGATTGGCCGCCCGACGGGTCACGTGGGCCCCGACCTCTCTCCCTCTCTCTCGCTCTCCCTCCACTCCGTAGTGGTCAACAGCCCAACAAGCCTTTTGCGCAACGCACACACAATGCGCCCGCCGGGCCGGGCCTCCTGGTGGCCGCTCTCATTTATTCATCGCCTTCATTAAGATGGCGGCCCGGGCCCGAGCAGGGCGGTGGTGGACACGACGCGAGTAGATGTAGTCGTCAGCGGCGGCCAATGGGCGGGCCGGATGAGGTGCATATGGGGAGCGGGGCTGCGCGCGCGGCGCGGGGGAGGAGGTGGAGGTGCAGAGGAAGGTTGTAATCGTCGAGGTGTAATTCGGGCACGAGCCCCCCGCCCCCCTCTCCGGTTCCGCCCCGCCCCATCCCATCCTCACCCGCTTGCTGCGGAAAAAGGGTTCACTAATAATTTTATTTTTTTGGGACGCCGCCGACTGACTACCTCCATCTACAACACACACCCTTGCTAGAACAACAGACTTGCAGCGGGAGCATCCTTACTCATTCGGCTGCAGCAGTGGCGGCGGCAGCGCGTCATCGGCGAGGTGCATGCGAGGCCGGGGCCGGCCTGTCCCGAGCAAGCGCACTCACACACACACATGCACACAACCCTTCGCATACGAAATGAGGCGCGTGCCGGGGAGGCAGAAGGGGGGAAGAGGAGGGCGTAAAACACCTCCGCGCCGTACTCCAAGATCGGGGGAGATAAATCCGAAAACTTAAGCGCAAGCGGCAGCCGCAAGTGAAGGGTAGTGCACTCCTTCTGGCGAATCACTAACCGAAGCCTGAGCAGGGGCGCGCGCGGCAAGCAGCGGGGTGGAGAGAGAGTGAGAGAGCGAGCGAGATGGAGAAAGGGATAGTGACAAGAGCGAGAGAGAGGGAGGGAGCGGGCAGCACGCGTGCTGGCGCGGGCCGAGAGGCGGACGTGGCCGATTAGGCTGAGCCGTGACGTCTAGAGAGAGGCTTTTTCATTCACTCGTTTGCTTCATTCATTCACAAACTCACTCATTCACTCACTCATTTCCCTCATCCAGCAGGACGCACGCCGCCGGGCGTGCCCGTGCTGCGGCCCTTCACCCGGTGCGGTACGGTACACGACGCGGCCCTTTGTCTCGGAGCCGCGCGACCGCAGGGATAGGCAATCACTACGGGGCCTAAACACGTACCGCCGCCACCGATGAGCGCGGCGCGGGCGGAGCGGGCGGCGCGCGCGCCCCGGATGGACCGAAACCACGACGGGCGGCGGCGGCGGCAACGGCGGCAAGCACGGCGGCGGCGGCGCAGGAGACAAACGCTGGGGGCACAGCCGCAGCCAGCAGCAGCGGCGGCGGCGCTCTAAACATGCCATGAACAGAAAGAGAAGGGCCGAGGGAGGAGTAAGCGATGAGCCACCCACGCACTACAGTGAGGAGGAGGAGGTGGCGGCGGTGGCGCCTCAACCAGCGCCAACCCCCTGGCCAACACACCTACACTCACTCACATACACACATACACATACACACACACACACATACACACAAACACGACCGCCTGCAAAGTCCTCAAAGGGCTCCAACAATTACCGTTTGTCACAAGGCCGAGAGGGCCTCCTCCTCGGGGGCGTAAAAGTGTCACAGCCCCTACTACTGGTGCCGGCCCAGCCCGCCGCCCCCCGGAGCGCTCCGCTAACCGTCTCTTGGACTTGATCTGTCGTGATTTGTGCCCCTCGGCCACTTCCTCGCCCTGATTGGCCGACCACCCCCGCACCCTCCCACACACCACCGGCCCAGAGTTTCTCAAGAACTAAACAACTCTCCTCTTCTCTCTGCGGCGCCCGGTGCGAAACAAACGGAAGATATTGTCCTCGCACCCCGGTTGTGACGCGAAATAAAGATGATGATCCGAAGAGCTGAAATTATACTGGACGGGTTGATTTGCGCCGTCCTTTTCTGGGGTATACTCCACCGCATGCAGGCGTGCGGGTCGGCCTGCCTATCGCTTCAACGCGTCGAGCTGCGCCGGGCGAATAGGCAACTCGCCCGCACGTCTGCTCGCAGTACAGTATACAACCGGAGGAAAAACAAAGTAACCCCGCATGTCCAGGAATAATTTCAGGGATCGCGTTAAAGACCGTTGAATCGAACAAAGAAAAATGAAAACCTCCCGGAAAAACAACCGTGAACGGCCTACAAAAAAATAAATAAAGTAATCGGAATCCTTCTATGCTATATGAAGGTTTGAGCTAAATTTGAAGGCACTGAGCTTGAAGTTTCCCGCACACACACCCTTGAAGCACTGTAAAGCTCACCTTTCCAGCGCTGCTTCATTCTTTTGATATCCAAATCGTCGTCGTTGTTGTTCAGGTTGTGGTGGTAACTATTGACGAGAAATCCAGGGGCGGAGGAAGAACGGCACGGGTGCGCCATGAGCTTCATCTTGAACGGATTGTGCGGGTGGAAATCACACACGCACACCACTCACACACACAAACACAACTCACTGAAAATTCAGTGAAAATAATCCGTAAGGCTTGGCGCTGCACATCACTTCACTGTCACTCATATTCTCGGACGGAGAGCACACAATAATCCTGGGGGGCTTGCACAATCACTTTGAGCACACACACAGAGAGTAATCCTGAGGCAAAGTCCTTGTCAACTGTTGCGCCGTCGTGAAGACGCACTGAGTGCGTAGCGCCGGGCGTCCTCAGAGTCGTCTGCTGCCCAAGGGCCAGTACGGCGGCGAGGAGCGCAGCGCAGCGCAGCACGTCCGCACGCAGCGATGGCCAAACATCGAATGAGCCCACGCGGATTACTCACTCAATTTTTTTTCCTGGCCGGCTAGTGCGCTCTCTCTCGCTCTCCCACCCCGGAGCATTTTTTTCGTGCCTGGCCAGGCCGGGCGGGCGCAGCGAGCGAGCTGTGGGTCGGGTCGCTCCTTCCTTGTCGCACCCGCTGCAGAGACTGCACCTCCCCTCCACCGGCCGCTCCCCGAGGTCCTGCCCGGTAGGGGTGGGCGATAGTGTATCGATATCGAACACCATCGATAGTTTGCAGACGATATATCGATATTTTGTATCGATATTAAACAGAGCGATATTTGGCAGTATCGAAAGATTCGGTCCGATATCGGATGAAAATATCGTACGTTATAATAAAGGTATAATTTGCCCTGAACCTAACACAAATGACGGAGATAAGATACGCGGCCAACGCCAACGGTCGCGCCAGCCAAACTGAACTCACTCCCGGCTCGGCTGGCTCGATTCTTGCTCTCGGCCGCCCGTCGTCGGCCGTCCCTACCCCACCCCTCCCCGTCCCGCTGTTGCCAGCTCGGGCTTGTCGCTGCTCGATTGTTTACTACGCTGTCCGCGCTCAAAATTCTTGTGTTTTGGTTGCCGTCATGGCGCCCCCGAAGAGCCCGGTGTGGAAATATATTGTGAGAAATACATCCAAAGAAGGGTACTGCAAAGTATGTGGGAAGAACGTGCTGCTCAGCGGGAATACTTCCAATGCTTGGACGCATCTCGCTCAACATGGTGTCTCGCAGAAGAATGCCTTGGACGAGACCAGCCTCCAGAAGCGCAAACACACCCAGCCTAGTGCAGCAGGAGCAAGTGCAACTTCTAATGCAAGTGACAGTGTAAGCGAAGCTTCTGCCTCGTCCAGCGCCGGCACACACGCTCCCTCTCGTCGGCGTCGAGTAATAAACAGCGACGATGAACAAGCAGAGGAGTGCTTTGAGGTTAGTTTCGTCGGTTCGACTTTCACTACCATGTCCAGCTACCCTTGCCCCTGCTGCTACTCCAGGGAACAGATGAATGGGCAAATACTGTCATTTGACATCAGGGTGCTTAATTTGAAGGAATTTCTACACAAATATGACTACAAATTTCGATAAAATGACAGAGGAATGGTGTCCTTATGACTCCATTGATTTCTAATGACATCTCTGACACTTTTTTCATCCATGGGCTGTCTCATATCCTAACAACACATGGTTTTAAACTTTTAATATTCGCCGCAGGAGAATGCAACAGCCGACACTGCAGCTCCAGCGTCAGGGGCGCGAGATCTCCAGCTTCCAAGGCTGTCCGATGTTGGGGCTGCCGCCGGCGGCAAGCGGCCACGAAGAAGTGGAAGTAGGAGTTTTAGCGGTGGACAACAAATGACCATAGATGGAAGTCTACAGCGGGCATCATCTTTCAAAGGTAAATTAGCAATCGCTCAAAATCCTGTTTTTTCGCATTGCGCCGTGTTGGGGTCCGGGGCGGGGCGGGGCGTGGGGCGACACAGCCCGAGGGGTCGGCCGCCGGGCCGCGGCCGCTGCCGCTGCCGACTGAATCAGAACATTACATCGCTCCTGGCCCTGTATTTGTCACACCCACGAAGGCGTCCCATCTGGGTTGGGGTTGCTCTATGAGTGTGACATGGACAGCCGCATGCATGAGAGCGGTGTTGAGAATCAGTTGGCTGCTACCACGGGGAGGGGAATCCCCACTCCCCGCTCTCGGTTGGTTGGCTTGCCTATCTCCGCGGCGGTGATGTCACAATATCGCAAACACTGTATTGACGCCCTTTCTGTTTCCAGCTGGTGGCGAGATGGACGCGACCCTCCGCGATGCCCTTCTCTTCATGGAAATGCGGCAAAATCTCCCCCTGTCTTTTTCTGACGGCGAGGGATTTCGTCACTTTGCGAGCAAGGCAGTCCCACTCTGGTCACCCCCTTCCCGCCGCACGATGACAAGAGCTATGGAGGATAAGTACGAGGTGCTCTCAGTCTTCGTCAAGGATATTATGGAGGAACTCTCTACAGTGTGCCTCACAGCTGACTGCTGGACAGAGAAGCACACCACTCAAAGTTATCTCGGCGTGACCGTCCATTTCCCGGTGAAGACCGAAATGCGCGCTGCTTGCATTGGCCTAATGAAGCTTGACCAATCACACACAGGACAGTACTTATCTGGAAAGCTTTTAGAATTCTGCGGGGACTGGCACATAGACACGCTTAAGGTGGAGGCTGTCACTGTTGATAATGCAGAAAATATCAAGCTGGCCGTTAAAACCGCCTTTGGTGAATCTAAACTTGTGAATTGCTTTGCCCATACATTGAACTTAATACCTAGAGCGGCGCTTGGCATGAAGTCAGATAATACTACCCCAAACGTACCCGGCGTCCCCGATCTAATCAAGAAAGTCAAGGCGATCGTCACACTGTCACACACTAGCAACAATTTCGCCGACGAAATAAGAAGAGTCCAGGTGGAGCACTTCGATAAGAACCCCAACTTAACTCTGAGACTGATTAACGATGTCGTTACCCGCTGGGGGTCCACCTACATGATGCTGAAGAGGTTCTTAGAAATGCAGCGCGTATTGCTTCTTGCTACATCCAAGTTCCCCGCCGTAGTCATGCTTAACGCGGCCGAGCTTGCTTCCCTGAAAGCCATTATGGGCGTGCTTGAACCCATTCATGACGCAACGACTGAAATGAGCACGGAGACTAGCACAAGTATCAGCAAAGTGATCCCGCTTGTGGCCTTACTTTCTAAGGTAAAAAAAACTGTAAATTTATATTTTTTATTAGACACGCAGTAGCCTTATAGTTTTGTCCCAGGATACAAATTGTTATATATGTATATATTATCGTGCTTATTTAATCGGTTTTCGTTTTGCAGGCAGTTCACAACGTCGCCGTCGATCCAACAGATGCCATGGCCAAGAGGTTCAAACAGTTCATTCTGGATGAAACTGTCCGGCGGTTCGGCAATTGCGAGCACAATGCACGGCAGGCGGCTTCTACTATTGTGGACCCTCGTTTCATGGAGGTCTACTTTCAAAGCCCCCTGGCGGTCTCGAAAGCAAGAAAATATCTCGAGGCTGAAATCGTCAAGGAAATTATTATGGATTCCTCCGAGCCCGAGCACTCTCATACTAACGCCACACAAGGTACAGTATTACACGCCTGTTTCCGAGAGACCTAACATCTTCCCATTGAGCTAGATTTCTATAATTCGCGTTTCTCTATTGCAGGGAATGCCAACGTTGGCAGCGGCGCGGGAGCAGTCAGTGCAGGTGCGCCCGCTCCCTCTCGGCTCTGGAGCTCTCACGCTCAACTGGCAGCTTCTCGCGTATCCGCTAACAGTGATGACATCAACGGCCGTGCTGTGACGGAGCTGAGAAGTTATCTACAGCGAAACATCGTCCCCGTGACTGAAAACCCGCTTCAGATTTGGGAGGCACTAAAATCAACGTACCCACACCTCTACAGAGTTGCCCGCAGGCTACTGAATGTAATGGCTGGGTCCGTACCTAGCGAGAGATTTTTCTCTACAGCAGGGGAAATAATGGATGATAATTCAACTCGCCTCACACCGAAGCACTTTCAGCAGAGGATTTTCCTTAAGAGTGTTGAACTCTGTGATTGGGAGAAGGCACGCCTGCTGAAGGACTCTGTTTGAAGTATTATTTTTCTGAATTCTATTTAATTTATACCGCTTGTAAAAGAAAATTTGAGTTCTATTTTGTATGATACAAAGTTTAATATTTTTCTTAAGTTTTTGACTTAATTTAA
>NW_026267331.1:329283-338359 GCF_000697945.3 Frankliniella occidentalis | reverse complement strand
GGGGTGGGGCGGGAGGGCCACATCACACATGTTACCTGGATGCATCCCGTCCCGACCCACTACCTGGACCCCGCAGGGCAGGAGGAGGTGGACCCACCTAGCTCACCCTTGCAACCCCCGCAATGCCAGGTGGCCGATCAGACGGCACGACCCGGGCTCGGCTCGGCTCTTGCTCGGCTTGGCTCGCCGGGCCAGCATCCAACCCGACACGCATTTTTTAGGGTCGCATTAAAAGAGGCACCAGGGGTCACGGGCACGGCGGGGGGATGCCTGCTGCTGGCTGCCAGCTCCGGCTGCGCGGCACAGGCTGCGCCGCCGCCACAGGAAGCGGGAGAGACAGAAAGGGTCAAAATGTGCGCACAGCCTGGCCTGGCCGCCCCGGCCGCCCCTCTCGACACTCCACCAGTCGGAGCCCCCGCCACGCCACGCCCCGCCACGCCGCGTTAGCCGGCAGGAAGTGCAACATTGCAAAGGGGCTGCTCGCTGCACCCCACGCCAGCCGGGGCCCCTCCTCGCCCAGATTGCGCAATCGCCGAAGACGCTGCCGCTGCACCCCCAGTAGTTTCCCACAAGTTGTCTGTCCTATTCATTGTCACTACCGCGGTGCTTAAAATGCAAAACTGTCCTCTCTTCTTCTTCTTCCTCGGCCCTTTGGACCGCGAAGCGCGCACCCCTCCGCGCTGCTGGACCAGCGGCGACTCGCGGGTCGCACCGGCCTTCACGCATGTTGAAAGGTCGCCCCCCTCCCCCCTCTATTGCCTCCGGAGGTGCGGTTTTGAGTCGGAAAACGAATAAATTGAGGTGGACATCCCTCTGTCCTTTCCGCCGGCGCGGAGCCGCGCCGCCAGCACCACTGCAGCGGTAGGGAAATGGGCGGCAAATAAAATAATAAAACCCTCGCAAGTGGCACCGGCCCAGGCGGCGGATACGGAGGGGTCCGGGTCGCACCGGACGGGATGCAAATCACACGGCATGAGATCCGCAAATATCGCTGCTCCGGCTGAAGTGACCTTCCTGCTCCTCCGTCCGCCAAAGAGCAAGTGAGAGACAAAAGCCGGCGCGGCAGAAGGGCGGCAGACCGTTAGTGAGAGACGCACTGCATGTTGTAGCTCCCGGCCGATATGACGTCGTGTAATGAGGAAAAGGGAAAGGGAGGGGGGAACGGTATCCGTTATAAAAATTTGGATTTGGAATAGGAGGGAAAAAATAAGCGAACGGTGTAGAGCAAAAGCAGTCTCGTAAATTCATTAAGAAACGAGAACAATCACTTCCCTGTTTTTACGTATTGCATTTCCTAACGATCAAACCAGCAGACGTTATGCGCGCATAAACAACCTGTCATTATTTTTTTTCCTTTCCAACTTTCTTCATACGACATGCGACATATTACACACATATCGTCCCCAATTAAAAAAAAAAGTACGTTGAGATACTTTTGCTATCTTACACAAAGATTCAAACCGCCAAGAGCGATGGAGCTAAAAAAATCAGAGCCTTCTTGTATCAGAACAGGGCTGAGCATCCGTCGTGATCCGTCGGGTAATGAAGTACCTCTCCTCCTATTAAACGCCATATCACAGCCAAATGCAAAGCTCGTCAGGCTCAAAGACAATGAAACACCCGGGGTAAAAAAGTAAACTAAAAAAATTCTTGGTAACACGCAAATATTTTGGACGGGCGGAGACCTTTTGTCTTGCCACCCAAACGTCTTCCGAAAGTTTTTTGAACGCATCTGAAACTAAGTTTTTCTTCCTGCATCCCCATAAGTCACAGGCTGCTTTTTCTCTCCCTGTACCGACCTGGTTTGCATGTAATGTGGGAACACGGGGTGAGAAATCGCACTAGTCCGTAATGAAACGTCAATGAGAAAAAAGAAAGGACACATTTTTTTTCCATTCGTCCCCATACGATGCACTAAACGCACGTATGAAAAGTGCAGCGCGGTGCATAGATGGGGTCCGACGGTACGGATTTTTTTTCTCCATGGGAATACGCGACAGATGAGACGCGGCTATTAAAAAACCCTGTGGGTCAGGGGTAGCCTTGCAGAGCCTAGGCACAGCAACTAGTATTCATTTTTTATCCGTGGGGTGGCAAGCGCTTGAAAAAAAATATACGGAGATGGGGACGCAAGATGCAATCCTCAGGCTACCGGATAAGAATTCTCAGGCTGGGCAGGGCAGAGGGCCGGCCGGGTGTACATAAAAAGAGCCGAGGGTGAGGCCCGGGCTACCGTACCTGGCTAGAACAAAAGGGTCGCCCTAAAAAACGGTACAAGGTAAAAAAGGACGGACCCACCCAGAGAGGGGTCGAAAGGAAGGAGGGAGCGAGAGAGAAGGAGAGAGAGAGACTGCGACCCTGCGAGAGTGGGCTGAGGGAGGGGGTAAAAAAATTGTACTAGTCCTTATAACGGATCCCAAGACGATCCGTTGGACAACGAATGGGCACCCAGAGGGGCACCCAGCAAACGTGCAAAAAGGGTGCAAAAAGGGTCTGCCGGGGCCCCAAGAGGCCCAGGTTGCCGTCCCATACGCACTCCCACGCTGATCGCAAAAATAGATCGCCATCCTCCACATGGCGAGTCGAGCAGACACCTTTTGTCACCCTAAAGCCCCCCCCCCCCTCTTTTTTTAGGCGGACTCTTTTTCAACCCCTGCTTCTCCACCCGCCGCCGTCCCCTTTAGCCGGCAACATGTGACATGCACCAATATTATCAGTCTATAACTTATCTCCGCCATCGGCCGAAATAAAATAATGTAAAACGCGACACACACACACCACACACAGCTGTGCCTTCGGCCGTGCCAACCCCACAGAAGCGGCGGCGGGGCGGGGTGGGGCGGCGCGCGGGGGTGCTTTGCGGCCGCCACAATCGCGACACAAACAGGGCGGTAGACAAAAGCGCGGCCATGTCGCGGCGATGGGGCCCTTATCCCGCCGGACTCGCCAAATGCACGCCCCGCCACGCCCCGCCACGCTATCCCTCCCGGGCCAGGCGGCGTCGGCGGTTGTGCAAGAGGCCGTGGGGTCACATCGCCCTCGGAGCCTGAGCTCGCCCCGCTCGCCCCGCCCCGCCCCGCCACTTTTACGATCTCCTTTACCACCCCGGACATTGTTTTCTGTCATTTAGGCTCCTCCTCGCGCGATACGACCAGCCAGAAGAGGCCCCCCTCTAACGAAGCAAGCAAGCAAGCAAAGGCGACTCGCTTTGGGGTCAAGCTGGTCGTCACGGTCCGGCCAGCTCATCGCGATCCCGCGCGTCCTGATCCCGCCCCATCCCACCGCGTGGATCCCCCATTCCCGCGTCTCGATAGGGATCGCGACGCGAGACGGACAGCGCGGGATGACACACCGGCTGCCCGTCCAACACCTCACCCACGACAATAAAAGCCGGGTGGACCAGCAAGCACTCGGCAGCGGGGGGCCGCGCCGGGACCAGGACGACGGCGTCCTACAGCGAGAGACTCCTCACCTGCAACAAAGAGGGCGAACAGAACGTTAGAGAATCCGGCAGAAAACTGGAAAGATGAATATGATTGTCCTCTCCGCGTTTATGAAAAGGTGCCTCTCATAATCAGCAGAGCTTTCGGGGAGGCTGCGGCCGCGCTGCGGCCGCTGGACCAAGCAAGCAGCGTGGCCCCCTCCCCTCCTCCATTTGTTTGCATCCCAGCCAGCGGAAGGAAGAAGGGGTTGAGCAGATCTCCCGCGGGGATGACAGAGAGGGGGCGACGCCGGCCACGGCCTGTCAGCACTCCGGGGGCTGTCTCCCGGGGACGGCAAGAATGGAGCCACAATGCGTGAAGTGAAGACGCGACGGCCTCCGAAAACCTGCCCGGTACCGTTTCGTCGTCGTCCAAGTCTTTCCGTAAACTAGTCGATCAACTACTGTCCTCTGCTCTGCTCTCTTCTCGTTCCGGGCGAGAGGCATCAGCAGAAAACATCGCAGCATCCCCAGCAGCAGCACTGGTCCAGATGCTGAGAAAAACACGAGCCGCATAATGCTCTTCCCACGAACTGGACACGCCGATACACAATCAATCAGCGGACCGGGCAGGACCAGGACAGGTAGGGGCTCCTCCCGGGGGACCCCTCGACACCCGCGGGGTCCCGGAGGACCGCCGTAACTCGGGGGCACTCGACGGCGACCCGTTCCAGATACGGCACCGTGTGGTGGAAGCATCTGGAATCTGGAGCGGTTTCGGGAAGGTGGGGTGGGAGACCTCTTTTAATGCACGAGTGATACAATTTTTTATTTTTTATTTTTTTTATACACGGGGATGAGACCATTTCTTTTCTGCGTTACGGCGCAAAGGGGTGGGGTGAGGGGGGCGCTTATATCGGACAACGCATCACACGCAAACAGAGCGGATCACCGCAATATAAAGTCACTTTTCCGGCTTGGCCTTTGCGACGACTAAGTCGGGAGGAGAGAATACGCCTCTGATGGCAGATTTCGTACACGTCTTGCGTGTGTGTGAGAGTGAGCGATTGCGAAAGAGCGTCCTCCCTGTGCTGCTGCTTCCGGTCCGAGCCCCCGACCGGAAGGGGCCGTGCCGTGGAGGGATTAGAGAGATAAACAGCCAATACACGACAAACACACACACACACACACTGGCGCACACACAGAGGGCTCAGTGCAGAGCAGCAGCACGACGACTCACTGTGCGGTTTTTGCCTTGTGCTCGTTCCTTTCCACGCCAGCGCCATCCTTTGCCTACCATCAAAATATTTCGACCTGCTGCTCCGGCTACTGCTATGTTGTGAGAATAAGGAAGAAGAAGAGGACGCAGATAACAAAAAAGAGAGAACGTGACAGAAGAATACAGTAGCCTCCTCCTGGCTGACTGCAGTGATCTGTCGTCGTCCAGGCTGCTCCTTTTCCGAGGTAAATGGGACCTCCTCCTGACCGGCGCTGCTGCTGCTGCTGCCGCTGCCGCTGACTTATGGCGGCCGAACCCACCGCCCTCGCGACCTCACGACGACGGCGAAATTCGGCCCATTTCTCATCTCTCCTCGTCCACCAGGTCCGGAGCCCGGCAGCCCGGTCCACTCTGTAAGCCACGCCCGACACGGGGCACTTAGCTCATGTTATCGACGGACACACACCGGTCGGGTCGGGGGCTCGGGAGGGGCGCTATCGGAGGCGTCCTCGTGTCAAGCACGGTCCGGCAGCCGGCCGGGTCGTGCCCTCGCTACACGGACAAAAAACAAGCAATTTTTCTGTTTTTTCCTTGACTTTTCTCTGATATTTTTTCCCATTTTTGAATCTGATTTTCTGATTTCTTTTCCTGATATTTTCTGAAATTTAAAACTGATTTTCTTTGTTTGTTATTTTTATTTTCATATGGAGGGTGTACACTGATTTTTTGAGTGAAGGATCCCTCGGTCATGACCTCGCTACACGGCCAAAACCAGGCAAACGCACCTACAAGCCACACATACACACATGTCGGCGTACGCACGTAGGCTTGGCCAATTATTACGATTACAGAAAAGTCCGCGGGCGGGCGGACGCTATCCCGGCGCCCATCGCGACGCGCACGCCCGCCCGCCCGCGCACTCGGCGCCGCCGCAGGACCACGGGGACGGATGACGAGGACGTCCTCCGTGCCGCACCGTACCGCACCGCGCGCCGGTCTGCTTTTGCTCTCAAATTATACCGCGGGTTAAGCAGCGGGAGGAGCCGCCCCGCCCCGCCCGGCGAGCAGTTTCCCACGGCCGTGCAGCCGCCTCCCCCGCCCGCCCCCGCGGTCAGGTGACCCTCCTCTCCTCTGCGTCCGCTCCGCCGGGATGACCCCGGACAGCTGACCATCAGGAGGACGAACCCTTTTCGATACGGCGAATAACGTCAATCGAGGGTATGGCGAGGGCGGCGGCGGCGGGAGGGGACGAGGAGGATGACGACCATCAGGGTGTCTGACCAGCAGCGGCACACACAGGCACACCGGGCGAACAACAACACCGCCACCACCGGCCACCACCCTTCGCTCGGTGCCTTCTTCCTGGACGCCCGGGGCGAAAGAGAGCGAGAGAGAGGGAATAGGAGGAAAAGGGGGCGAGCAAGGGCGTCGAGGGTGACGGGGTGTAAGAGAAAGAAGCGAGGGGCGGGGAGGGGCGCGGGCAGAAGCAAGTTGGGGAGAGAGGAAAGTTAGGACTCGCTCCGGGGCGCAACCACCTCATCTCCACCCCCGCGACACCGACACACTCAGACACACACACACACACACACACCTCATCTCCACCCCCGCGACACTCACACTCCCACACAGACACACTCACACACACACATACACACTCGGCCTTTGGCAGCCCAGCCGCCGCCGCGCTCCTCTCGCACCCCCCGCGCTCACCACAATGCGGGAGGCCAGACACAATCGCACCTTTGGAGGGGATCGCTTTTCACACAACGTCAACAACAAACGCCCGCGATTTAACCCGGCAGCGAGCAGAGAGCACGTCCTCGTGTGTGTGAGCGAGAGCGAAAGAGAGGGAGAGAGAGAGGGGGGGGGAGGGAGGAAGGGTTGATCAGCACGGAGGAATTCATATTGTGTGTATCGGCCGCGCGATGAGTCAAGCGCGTCATTCACTTGGCAAAAAAATATTGAATGACCGCGCAAATTTGAAAATGTGTATCATAAAAGTAATGGTAAAAAAATAACAGAGTGGGTTAGGGGTCAGAAGTGAGTCAGACTCACGGCCACATATGTAGCTAAAAAAATAATAAAAAAATAAAAGAAGGACTTGACACATGTTTCGCCAGCTGCCGATTGGTTAACGCCGCGAGAGGCTTGGCGTGGCGCGGCGTGTCCGGCGCGGAGCGGACACCTCCCGTCCATAAAACAGAAGAACAGACAGTGGACCGATAGGCAGGACGACGACGGAGGTGTGAGGTGGACAATAAAACGGGCACGGCGCTCTGCCAGGGTCCGTCCTGGACGCCCCGCCACGCCCCGCCACGCCCCGCCACGCCTCACCACGTCCCGGTCAGCTGGGGTCATGGGAACCTCGCCGGCGCCCTTTGCGCCGCCACTACTGTCCCCGCGGTGCCTTCCGCTGTGCGAGCGAGACAAAGGCAGGCAACTACTACAGCGTCTTCTTGGACTGGTCTTTACTAAACGTCTCGGACATGCGCGCGCCGTTGCCGCAGCAGCAGCTTCGCTGTCCGCGAACATGTAGAGCAGCGCCAACATGACAAACCGATGAGGACAGAGCAGGACGTCAAGCGCGCAGCAGCAGCAGCAGCGGTGGCGGCGGTACAAGAAGATGACCGCGGTAACCAGCAGACCAAGACATCAAGCTCGCGCAGGCTGGGCAAAGCGACTCATAGCAGCTGTCCAGGCTGTCCCGCCTGTCCCAGCGGCCTCGCGGCCTGTCCGGCCCGGCTTGGCCGGCGCGCTGTCCACTACTGCTCCGCGGGCCCCCGCCCGCCGCCGCCGCCACGCTCTGCCCGGCCCGGGACTCGAGACTCGAGATTTATCTGTCCGAGTCGTCCCGACCGCTAATACGGCGGCGGGTCCGTAAGTCAGCTGACCACCGCCGCGCCGCCGCCGCGGCCGAGCCGACCCGAGAGTGGAGCCCGAGTGGTCATTGTGCATTCTGCTTCAATTTCGAAGCCGAGTCCTTAGAGAGAACAACGACGTCTCTGTCGGGAGGAGCAGCAGCAGAGCTCCGCTCCGGTGACATTTTCATTCAGCCATCAGGCAGAGCGGAGTCAGTCAATCCAGCGGACCGACTGATCGGTACACGGAGGCCGACGGCCCGGCCGACCTCATCTCGTCCGGCCGACGCGACGTCGGCGCTCTCCACTCCAGACGGGGCGTCGCGACGGCCCGTAAGAGCCGGGGCGTGGCGAGGCGTAGTGGGGCGTGGCGGGCTCCGAATAATGCCCTCCACGGGCCGCGGGGGCGTGGCGGGGCGTGGCGGGGCGTGGGTGCGGAGAGGAGAAGAGAGGTCCCGCGGGGGCCCGGGCCGACGGCCTGCTCGGGCGGAGGCGAGAAAATTGCCGGTAAGCGGTCATTTTGATGTCTAAGTGAGTAGCGCATGTCGGCCGGCCGGAGTGACCATTTGTCTACTAAGGCCCCCTCCCCTCACCCTCTCTCTCTCTACTCTCTCTCACTCTCTCGCATTCGTTGACTTCACTCCCTCTCAATCTCTGTCTGCTCCATCACCATAGTGCATCACACCGGCGGCGGGACGAGCAGCAGAGCATACGATGAAGGCCATGAAGGAGGAGAAGGAGAAGAAGAGGCAGATGTCCTGCTGGACCGCGCCAATGCACACGCACACACACGCGCGCGCACACGCACACACACACACACACACATGCGGCCGCTCCCACGCACATTAATTAGTACGCATGTTCACGTTCGGGGATAATAATAACACTGTTAAAAAGCTTTAATTTATGATTACATCCCGCGCACAGCCAAAACAACAACAACGACGAGAAAAACCAACAAAAACTCCACACCACACGTAAAACGTCTGCGGGCCGATATGATATTGGGCGGTGTGTGTGTGCATGAGCGCTCATGCAGCCGGGTGGCTTTCTCTCTCTCTGCCATGAATCATACGCGCCATGCGCGAGCGGTGCAGTGGCTCATGGGACGGTTCATGGACGCCCATGAACCGGGAGCGCGCGGCTGGCGCTCTCATGGCGAGCCGCAGCAGCAGAGCTTTGCAAACACTTATGGACGCTCACCGCGGCGAGTCCATTGGCCCGCATACCACCGCCCCGTCCGTCCGTCGCCGCGGACATGAGGGACACCGGGCGCGGCGCGCAACACATGGCGCGCACGGCAAGAGTGGGCGAATCAACTTGATAAATTGTGTGCGTCCAGCGTTTTGGGGCCGACGGGCCAGGCGGGGCAGGGGCGAGCCGCCACAGCAGCGACGGGGGGGCGTCCACGCCACAGCGCGGCGTACACCCCTTCCCCCTCCCCCTCGCATGTATCCCCATTGATAAAACACGCGTACCGGACACAGCGGGGCTCCACCCCAAAGGGGGCCCACTTGCGCCGCTTGCGCCCTGGGCCGCGTCACAACATGTGCGCCGCAGGACTGCCCGCCCCGCCCG
>NW_026267331.1:327944-329233 GCF_000697945.3 Frankliniella occidentalis | reverse complement strand
CCGACGTGGTCCTCCCGGCCCCAATCGGCCCCGCGGCCGCCGCCGCCGTCCTTTGCCCGGAATTAGCATAATTCAGATGCACGAGGCAGAGGAGAGCTTTCGGCCCGCAGGAGGCCGAAAAGGCAAAGCACCAACAAAGTCGGCGCGGCCCCGCCACACGGCCCGCCACGGCCCGCCACGCCCCGCCGGGGCCATACGACGCCCCCTCGGGGGGCACGCCGCACACGGACAGAGGGGGCCGTGGGGGCCCCGGGGAAGCCCGCGCCACGACGCGGAGACTTTAACGATGGGCCGCGACATGAGCACGGTCGGCAGGGAGAGAGAGAGAGGGGCGTGGAGCCGCCGAGTGCGACAGAGATGCACCGAGTCGAAGAAGAAAGAAGACTGGGGGGACTGCCAGAGGAATGAAAAGGGTCAGTTTCGCAACGTCCAGCCGCGCCGGGGCCCCCTCCTGACGGATGGGTGATGTGGTGGCCACCCCCCCCCTCCCCCTCTGTCATTCGCCGCTCTTTTCTTTACCTCCGTGCGATGCGATATGTGAACACAATACCGCAATGCCATTAAAACGCCTTGCCATCTCGCGCCGTCTCCGTCGCTCTCACTACCCGAAGGCCGTGTGGAGGGCCTCTGGGGGGGACCCCGCGCGCTTGTCGTAAAGAAGCGGCGGTGGTCATCACGTCGGCGACGGTCCAGCCCCGGGGGCCCCCGCGCGGGAGGCTGCGGGGGACGGCAGAGCAGAGAGATGTCGGTGTGGACCACTCCCACGCAGCAGCCCAGCCCTGCCCTGCCGACCGGGAGGAGCGGCCGGCAGGCTTGGCAGGCTGCTCATCCCGAGGTTGGCAAACCTGCCCGCCTCATCGGCCAGTCCGCTCACGTGCCTTACTGCCCGGGCAGGGCCGGTACGGCAGGGCCGGGCCCCGGCGGGTGGGTACCGGGATGGCACGGCTAGCGACCCGGTTAGCAGATTTCGGAGAGGATGACGCGCATCGCGGCACGGCGTGGCGTGGCGTGCCTGGGGGGCAGCGGTGGTGGTGGCCGCGGCGGTGCTGCGGCGTCCAGCGGCGCCACGCTGCCAGATCCCGGCGGAGAGATACGGCCGTTTTGGTGTAGAACAAGACTGTTTCCTGTCCACTCGGAAAAAGGACTCCGCGCCCGAACAGAAGAAGCAAGGAAAAAGAGGAAATAAAGACCGAGTGGACAAGGTTTCTCTCGTGTGCGGCCAAAAAATTGGCAGCTCTCCGCGGGGGAAAGAATGAAATAAAAATTATGAAAGTCGCACAGCGGCGGCG
>NW_026267331.1:306764-322104 GCF_000697945.3 Frankliniella occidentalis | reverse complement strand
GCCCGCCGCCCCGATGCGACACGCTGCTAAGGAGGCCCCGCTGCTGCACCGGACATGCAAGCATGCGATGAATAATTAATAAACGTAATGGAAGAGAGAAGAGGAAGTAAAGAAAGAAAAAAACACTCTTGTATACATTGTCTGAGCGCACTCACAGACACACACACACGCGCGCACGCACGAGCGCGCAGACAGACGCAGTGATTATTGGGGCTGTGCCAAAATTTATCGCCTCGACTCGTGGGTGTGACTGGGTGAGACCGGCCACTCCGGCCAGCCGGCCACGGTATAGGCGCCTTCAGCTAGCGGAGGTAACTAATGACACATCCCCATTGGACCCGCGCGGTGCGGTGGACGCCGCGGCGATTTATGCCGAGTGTTTTCACTAAGCAGGCGGGATGGCGGGCTTTTTGAATGGGAACGCAGAGTCGCGCGCGCGCGGCGCGGCGCTTCGACCACGTCCAATTGATTTGGCAGACAGGTGTAAAGAATCCCATCTCTGTTGTAGTGTAATCCAGTCCCGAGAGAGAAAAGATGGATAGATGGACGGAAATAAAGCAGCCGGTATAAATACGTGTCGTGGAGTGAGAAAAGGACGCGCGGCAGGATGACCACCGGTCGTTAGAGTTGTCATAAGACGAACGCGCGGGGCCGGTGAGCAGCCCGCGGCGCCGCTGCGACCAGTCCGACGGCTCTATAAGGACCTCTAAACTCATCTCTAATGGCCGGGTATTAGGCGCGATCTCACACACGCACGGTGTATGAAGTGTAAGGCTCGCGCGGCACTGGCTTCGGCGCCCCCTCCCCCCTATCCTTTTCTCTCGACCCCCGCGACTACTCCCCCCTCTCTCCACCGCAAACCCATCCATGCACCACCACACACACGGCGCGCACCATCTCCTCCTTGAGACCCACATTTTCGCCTCTCGCGCCTCCACGTCAGAAACGAAATGGGAATTAATCAGTGTCCCCCTTTGACCGATCCCTCCTCTCTTGCCTTCGCTGCAGCTAATTTATCGTCGGGCCCCGGCCGGCCGGCCGCCGCGAGGCTCCAATATCATTACGATCGGTATAATTATCGTCATCATCATCATCATCATCATCATTGTTTATTGCGCCACGCATGTTTTCAGCACCGTGTCGTACCGCGCAAGTATACAGTACACCCGCGGGTCGCGCGCTCAGCGAGATGCGAATCTCAAAATGATATTATTGCTAGGAAATGATCATCACATAAAGCAAAAAATAAAAATAAAAATTCTAGGGATGTCCGCAAAAAAATGACGACATTATTTTGAAAGAAGGCGAAGAAGAAACTCCCAACACGTTTCAAATGGATCGGTCTAATCAGGCTTTGCGAAGACATATGAGCTGCCGCCCGGACGTTTGCGCCCGTTGCGGAGTATGCCCTCCCTCCGTCTGCCTCGCACCTGAGCGAGCGAGAGCGAGAGCGAGACGCGACCACCTTGCAGCTGGCCGGCGGCGCGGATGCAGCCGCGGTCGGTGGGAGATGGATCGCGTGCTGATTGGCCCTCTGAACTCTCGGCCGCGCCGGCGTGGCGTGGCGTGGCGGGGCACAGCGTACGTACATAACGCACTCGATAGTGTGCGGACCGTCCAGCCGGTCATTTGCGACCGTCCTTGTCGCTCTCACACCAACGGCCCACGGCGGCGGCGGCGACGACGACAAGGACTGCAGCAGCAACAGGACCACAAGCAAGCAAGCAACCCCTCCTCAGCGTAAAGGGACGAGTCATGGCTTCATTGAGCTTGCGGTGCGCGGCCGTTGAGGTGCGACCGGCACCACCGGCCCTTTGCCGGCCAGGGGTCAGCTCCGGGGTCACATATCCCCTCCGCGTCCCGCGCGTTGACTGCGATGAGCCGCCGATTCGCACAGGGCGGCGGCGTTCCGAGCCAAAGCACTACCCGCCGCGCGCCCGTAAAAAACCACACCGCACCCCGGGCTCACACACTCACACACACACACACACGCACGCACGCACATACTCTCACGACGGCCACGGTGGCGAGCTTTTATGTACACCATTACACCGCGGCGACACGCCACGCCGCGAGAAAGCGCGACGCCGCGAGGAGCAAAATGGGAGGCGTGGTGCAGAGCGGGCGTCCAGAGGCGGCGGCGGGCGTCCAGCTTCAAACACTTCACAACATAATGATGACACCGATGCTAATAAAGCAAAACGAGATCACAGTGCGGCGGCGGCGAGCGCGCTTTTTATTTTTGCGAATTTTAAAAACGAGTAATAAAAATAATGTATTACTGTCACAAAAAGTTCGTGAAGAAGAGTGGGTTAGGAGGAGAGGGAGAGAGAAGTAAGCGGTGGAGGGAGGACGAGGAGGGGGGGAGGGGGGGGTGACCATATGCGTTCGCCGCCGCCGCCGTCCTGGCCCGCGTCCAAGCGCCGCCGCGGTGGCCTGCACGGCGAACAAACGGAGTAACATGTAATGCGCTCACCGGGAGAGGGGCATTACTCAGCGCGTCAGCCCGCACACCGGGGGAGAGAGAGAGAGGGAGGGAGAGAGGGGCGGGGGGACTCCACCCGGTGAGACAGCGTCGTGGGGGATGGATGCGGGGAGTCTCGCGGCCAGGGGCTCCTGGTGGTAGAGCAACAGCAGGGCATGGCATATACACAAGATCCGCTTAGCCAAAATATTCACTCCACCCCCCTCTCTCTCTCATTCTTTCTCTCTGACACATACACACGGATACATACAATTACCTGACTGGGGCACGCGACGGAACGAGCAAAAAAATAATAATAAGATAACGCTATTTCGGAATTTCAAACGGACTCTCGTGCTCGTATGCTAATGCCGAGTGTGTCGTCGTCGGGTCCCTTCCTCAGCCTTTCCCCAGGACGGCAATAAGCAGCAGCAGGGCCGCGTCCACCCGGTCCACTCGGCTCGTCGTCCACTTGACGGCGACTCGTCAAAATGCGGAAACGACGGGAACGTGAGAGTGGGGGAGGGGAAGTGGGCGGAGGGGAGGGTCGGCGGCAAAACAAACAACTGCGAGCCGGCGGCGGCGGCTCCGGGCCCTTGCGCCGTAAAGATCAGCCAACAATGACCTTAAAACACACACCGGCCGCTGCTGCTGGACCTGCCACTCTGCCGGCTCCAGAGCCGATGCAGGTCACAAGTTGGCCAGCCCTGGGGCCTTCCATTAGGCCGGTGCCGGGGCCTGCGACAAAGGCGGGCGGGCGGTCA
The DNA here is from genome assembly GCF_000697945.3 of Frankliniella occidentalis. NCBI lineage: Eukaryota > Metazoa > Arthropoda > Insecta > Thysanoptera > Thripidae > Frankliniella > Frankliniella occidentalis. The sequence continues at coordinate 318,876 of NW_026267331.1, read as the reverse complement.
GGGCGGCCCGTAGGACCAGCCCAGCCACGCCCGAACGCTGTGTGTATCTATGGCGGTTTATGGCCCGGCCTGGCCCTGGCGGGGAGGGGAGGGGCGGACACTGCTGGCCAGCGGGCCCGGGGGGCTGACGGGGCCGCGGCCCGCCCGGGCCCGCCCTTCGCGTCCGTTTATTGCTTTACGACGGGGCGGAGGGCTGCGCAAAGCGTCGCAAAGCGTGGCCGCGCGCGGCAAAGTGCAAAAGAGGAACAGGAACGGACAGCAGGGCGAGCGGACGAGCAGGGCGAGCAAGGACCCGGCCGGTGCAAACAGAGCCCTGTGTGTGGCCCTGCTGCCTGGGGAGGGACTGCGCCGCGGTGGCGCCAGAGGGTACGCCCGGTGACTATGGCCGGGCCGGGGCGGTGTCCTTTGTGAGGCCCCGACCAACAGAATGACCCACCCGGCGCAGGCGGGTGAGTGTAGCGAGGATGGCGTTACGCAAAAAGAGACGAGTAAGAGAGAGAGAGAGAGGACAGCAGGACACTCCTCTCGGGCAGGTAGAGGAGGAGGGACAGGACAGCTGTCCCACCCCCTGCAGCAGCACACCGGCGAGAACACCAGGCGAGCTGGCACACACTCGGAACCAATTTAAATTCGCCGAAGGTGGTGCCGTACTGTACACGGTCCGTACGGACTGTCCGGCCGCCCCAGCCAGCAGCGCATATGATGCGCGTCCCCAGGGCGAAATGTGGTATGTGTGTGTGTGAGTGTGCGGTCTGTCTGGACATCACGGACGAGCGGGAGGAAGGGGGAAGAGAAGGGAGGGGTGGGGAGGTCCCGGGGCGAACGCCTTATTTAACGTCCGGTGCGATTTATGCCCCCCGCCCCACTCAGTCGGCCGGCGGCTGGGGGGGATATGCACACGCTGGCCAGCGCGAATAACATGAGATATGGGTCATTCCATACATCTTCCTCCACCCCCCCCTTCCTCCTCCACACACTCCCATACACACACACAGCCTCTTCCCCAGGCCCCACCGGCCGCCGTTCACCTAACGGATGGCGTTTAACTCAGCTTACCGAACTGCTTGACACGGTGGTGTCGGGAGCGGAGACGAGGAGGTATGGTTGGAGGAGGTGGTGGTGGTGGTGGTGGAGGAAGAGTGCCTGTCCGGCGCAGCTGGCTCGGCCTGCGTTATTTCCGTTCCCCGAATGGACATCACACGTGTTTGTGTGTGTCGTGTCCTGTCCCAGTCCTGTCCTGGCAGCGAGCGCAGGGCCCAGCTGATAGCGCCCTCGTCAAAGCCTGCCCCGCCCGACGTGCGGCTCTGGCAGGGGATATCACGGACCCACGGGCCCCCCATGGTCGTGTCCTCCATCCCCCCTCATCCACCTCCTCCTCCTCCTCCCTCACCGCGCGCGCAAACGCAACTTCGCCTCAGTATCCGATGAAATATTCATTGTAAATGAAACTGCCGGTCCGGTCCGGCTGCTCGTCCCCGTCCTCGCAATGACCCTCCTCCTCCACCCCCGCCGGCCCGGCCCGGCCCGGCCCGGCCCGGCCCCGGCAGCGCCACCGTACATAATGAACGAACAGCCCCGCGTAATAAAGAAGAGTGTCAGCCTGGCCATGGGCAGCAGACTCTCCACCCTCCCTCCCTGCTCATTGTCCAGAGACGAGCGACGAGCACAACTTTTGCCAGTGAGATTATTTGTCGAGTTTGACGCGGTGAGCGAGCGCGACTACCATACTACTACTGCTGCCCCTCCTCATCCTTCCTCCTCCCCCATCCAGCCGGAGCGCTCATTGTGTGTCCGATTGTCCAAAGTTTTTAATTAGCTGTGAGCAGCGGACGAGTCGAGAGTCGCCCCTGCTGCTCAGCCAGCCCAGCCCAGCAGCAGCGCCCGCGCTCGGTCCCCGCGCTGCTGCTGTTGCGCGAGGCGCGGCGCGGGTGTGCACGTGGCCGCCGCCGAGGAGGTGACCCGGTGGTGTGTGCTGAGCGCCACCGTTGCGCCGTTGAGGCTTTGCGCACAAATTTCGTCACACGACGACGGCCTGCTCTGCCTTGTGACCCGCGCCACGTCGTTGTCGCCGCGCGCGAGGCCTTTTCTTTATCGTGTGACGCGCCCGGGTGTTATTTACAGCCCGTGTCCTGCCTCGCCCGCGGGGCCCCACGGTGGTGGTGGGACATCTCAGCGCGCGGATGTTCAAACAAGGCGCGGGCGAGGAGGAGGCGGCGGAGGCGTCAGCGATTAACGGGAGCACTCGGCCCCGGGCCGCTGCGCTAGCGAGGCTGCGGGGACCTTATCTCTGGCGGGCATGCAAATAGCGGAGATTTATGGCAGATACACTTCATCGCTTTGCCTTGCTCATCACCGTGTCCTCCCGAGCTGCTGCTGCTGCTGCCTGCTGCGGGGGACGACAAAGAAACACACTCGCACACCTGTCGCCACACACGGCACGGGGCCGCGCGCGCCCCACCCGGGCGACCGCGACCGGACTTCATAAAATGGCAGCGTTCCAAAATACCTTTCAAAACGTTGGGAAGAGCAAGAAAAACGACAAAAATATGATGTGGCGCGCGTGTGTGGTGTGTGGTGCGGGTGAGGGACCTCACGCGGCGGTCAGGAGGCCCGTGTGCACCCGCGGCGGCCTCCTGGCCCAGCCCGGGCGCACGGTCACAGAGGCCCTATTTGGCCTCTCGTGTGTTTGCGATGGCTTTATGACGAGATTACCGGGACGCGGCGAGGCGAGGCGTGTTGTAGGCCCGGCGGGCGGGGCGCAAAGCGCGGGCGAGGCCACCCCCCCTTCCCATTGTTTTATGGAACTGCCTTATCCTTTTGTCCACTGCTGATACGGGGCGAGTGTACATCGTGTCGCCAGCCCCGCCGCCGCCGCCGCGCCTCGCCCCGGCCAGCGCGGATATGTCACACACGGGCGTCCCGTCCGTCCTCCTAATCGCGCCCCCGCACGGGGCCCCCCACCGGGGCCTCAGGTGAGCTGCTGAGCCCCGCGACGAGGGGACGCGCAAAAAACACAAAAAGCGCGACGTGCCGCGGCACGCGGAACTACTATGCCCGTCCGACCGACCGAGCGGCCCGCGCCAAAGGGACACCGACCACCACCGCCGCGCTTCAGAAAAGAGCGAGCTTCTTAATCCGCCGTCAATCATTTCCCATAATGCATCGCGGGCTGGCGCCCACCGCAGCTGGCTGCACCTGCAGGTGCGCGGGGCATTCCAGGCGAAGCAGCAGCAGCACCAGCATCGCCGTAGAGAAGATGTTTCATTTTTTTCCGCCGACGCGACGCCGCCGCCGCCGCCGCGGCCTCGCGTCGCGACCCGTCCGCTTTGATCCGCGGCGGAGCAGCAGCCAGGCCAGGCCAGCAGCACCAGCAGGACGACGAGGACGTTACAGGGCCGGCGCACACGTGTGTGCAGGCTCGGCGGACACACCTGCAGGGCCGCCGCAGGACGGGCTGCAGGCGGCCTGCGGGGCGGCCGGGTTGTAGCGCTACCGTCTCATTCCTCCGTAATGCCCCGGAATGCGCCCACGCCGTGACGTCACCATCACTTTGCACGTGTGCACTGCCTTGCTGCTGCTGCTCTGCTGGACCAAGCGGCGGACAAAAAAAGAAATGCGCCTAGGAGGAGACGGACTGGCCTAATAAGGGCATTACAAAAAAATATAATTAAAAGTAATGTAATAATTGCGGGTGCTCATTATTTACCGCATTGGAGAAATATTACATACATCAGCATGAAATAGTGAGCTGTTCGCGAGTGCCGGCGCGGTGCCCTGCCGCTACTACCGGCCTGACCGGACAGTGCCCCTGGGGCCTGCTGCTCGGACAGGGCCTCCTCGGCGAGGCGCCCGGGAGCGCTCCCACCGGGCTCCCACGCCCACGCTTCCAGTCACACTAACGGGCGGCAGCAAGCCTGGTCGAGCCCGCGCGGCCGGCCAGGACCGGACCGCCGCCGAGCCGGACTCCAGGGCAGCGCCCGCGCGAGCCTCCTGGTGGCCGCCGCCAACGCGATCGGACAATCACGACAAATGGGTGGGAAAAAAGATATCGCGGGACTCCGCGACGGGGGGAAGGGGGATGGGGCATAGTGCGCTTGGACCATAAAAGAAAACTACTTAGAAGTAATTAAATTAAGGACTAAATAATAATGGGGTAATGAATTGAGACGTCACCTTCTCCTCGGTCCATATCTGAGCTCACGTCCAGCTTTTGGATTTTGTCGCAGTAAGTCTTGAGTTCGTCGTCCTCCGTGGCACCCTCCATACCTGAGGACAAAAAATGAAAGAACATCGTGAAAATCATACCCCTTTTCAACACTGGTCAACACGGAGTCAATAATAAAGAATCATAAAACAAGCCAAAGCAGCAGCAGCATCAGCAGCAGCGTCATTCATCATCAAGCAGCGGCCAGCGGGATTAAAAGATCCACCTTCACGCGCGAGACACCGTTAGCAAAAGAAGAAGAGGAGGAGAAACAAGAAAAGCGAGGAGGAAATCCCCTGATGTAAGCGCTGCTGTTCGTTTCGGGACACACCACGCATACGCCCTTTATCCGCGTGCACAGGGACGTTAATAGCAGAGACATTCGACTCGACATAAAGTTGGTATTTCCTCCCTCTACACACTCCTCTTCTAGTGCTGCTCATTAGCCGCGAGTTTACGGCGCTGCTGCCCGCCGGCCCCCGCGGCCCACGCAGCACATCCCGCAGCGACCGGTTTGCACACCGCCGGGCAAGCCGGGCCGGCCGCGCGCGGTCTGCACTCGACGCACTACTCATACGGCGCGAGCGCGCGCGCGCTACCCGCTGCCCCGCGCGCCGATAGTGCACCACCACCACCACTGCAACCTCCTCCTCCTCCTCCCCCAAAGCAGCCAAAGGCTGTCGTAAGCCCAACTGGCCGCGGGGGCCCGCCCGGTCCGACCGCAGCTGGGCCCCTCCACGCCGCGCCACGCCGCGCCACGCCTCGCGAGCAGCCAATCAAAGCGATCGGCCGGCCGGTGCCCGCGGCCAGCGCCTGCCATTGGCCACTTGGGCCGTACGAGCATACCAATTAGACCGGGACCGCTCTCTATCATCAATTCCTCAACGCTACTCCCCCCCTCCCCCGTCCCCTTCTCACTCTAAAGGCCCCGTCACCGTCAGCCGTGTCTATCCCCCACCACCACTACTCTCTCTCTCTCTCTCTCTCTCTCTCTCTCTCAAGTCATTTTTCACATTCGTTTAGCGAGGCGATAGCGCCTGATCACCAGACTGTACCGCGGCGCACGCGTGCGGGCGGGTTGCCTACTCGCTAGGGCCGTAAGGCGCCGTGCTCGGAGGAGGAGGGATAGGCAAACCCGCCCGGCACGCGAGCAAGGCGGGACAGCCTACCCAAGAGGCGCGTCCGTCACCTCCTGGCGCACGCAGTAGTGCGGCTCTGCTGTGCGCATTGCCTACCCACCGGGCGCGTCCCCTCCCCTTGCAGTGGTAGTGCGTCCAATTTAGCCCAGACATGCATTACTACATACATGCGAACACCCCTATGCCGGCCACCTGACGCGACCCTCACCACCTCCACCTCCGCCACCCCCCATCCCTCCAACTCATAACCCAGACGCGTACAGACACACTCATGCGCAATGCTCTACATACACACGGCGACGGCGGCGTTGTGCAGCCAACCGGTCACGCACGCGGCCGAGCGAGTAAAGAGGCTCTTTTGTTCCGTCGAAAGAAGAAGAGAAAAAAATCAGACGTTTGTCCGCGTTTGTCGCCCGAAATAAAGCAAGCCAGCTTCCTCCACGCAATCCGTCGTCCACTGTCCGTTCGCGTCAGTGTTCCCAGCAGAGTGTCTGCCCGGCCGGCATTCCATACTTCTTCCACTATTTTATTGTCTTGTCACTGCCCCCGTCCCGCCCGCCTATAGCCGTCAGAGACTCCCGCCTCGGCTCGAGTCGTTATTTAGGCAGTTTGGGGGGAACAGCAGGGTTCGACCAGTCCATGACCCCAATGACGGACGCCTCCCCCTAGCAGCGTCGCGACGTCTCCTGCACCTCTGCTGGCCGGCGAGACGACGACGGCGCGTTCCGACGAGCCGCTGGCTGCTGCTTACCGATTCGGCTCGGCTGATTTTGTCGCCTAGTGGCCCATGGCTGGGCCGGCCCGACCGGCACCGGCCAGGGGGCTCTGATTGGCGGGACCGCGAGCAGGACTCGAGTACGGCGCGCGCGTTTCGCGGACTGACCGGGAGCCCCCCCCCCCTTCGAAGCCCCCCGCCGACCGCACTCTTGGCGCCCCACTACGCGCCGCCACGCCCCCGCGAGGCCAGTCAACCGCCGCGCAGACGGCCCCCTCCATCGCACCAACAGATTGCAAATGGAGTCGATAGGCCCTTTACCACCGGAGCTGCTAGTGGTAACAGTGGCACTCGCGAGCATCGACAACAAAAGTGGCTGCTTTATCATCGAGTCATTCTCGTCACACATGCGGCTGAACCCGCGCGCCGCGCAAAACGTACACACACTTGAGCCGGCCGAAAACATATTTTGCATGAAATACTCGTGTGTACGTGAAGAAACGTCAGGCCTCGCCAGCAGCAGGCTCGTACTTCTCAACGTGGCGGGGGGCATTGCAGCGCTACGCACAGCCAGGCCCCCGCCACGCCAAGCCACGCCCCATCACTGCTATTTCAATTTGATTTGCGTTCTGTCGGTAATAGACTTCGTGCGGATGACACCGCGCGGCTGCCGCGGGGGGCGCGGGCAAGCGCGGGGCGGGGGGCGGGAGGGCCGCGAGGCAACCGGTTGGGCGCGCACCGCACGACACTTGCGTGCGCTGTGGATGCTGCGGTCGCGAAAACGCGTCGCGGTGAGGGAGCGAGAGAGAAATGAGAGAGAGATAGTAGACAGAGATAGAGAGGGGTATGCGTGGCGAAATTCGCAAATGGAGACGTCGCTCATACCCTTCGCGCGTAACTACCACGACGGCGGCGCCGCGGCGCGGCCCGCCCCGCCCCCGCGACGGCATACTCAAAGCTCATGGCGCTCCATGCAAGCAGCTTAAGCCCGACCAACACCAACAGCACCACCGCCACCACCACAACCACCATAGCACCGCCAGCAATTTACAAAGCGAGCCTCGCGAGGCGGCACCCCCGGCTACTCCTACACCTGGGCGCATGCACAAGGGCGGTAGGCATAGAGTAACAACAAGAAGAGATGAGGTGCCCGACCTGATTTGAGTCGGCAGTTTACGCGCGGCTCGGCGGCCCGGCGGCTGATGGGCGACGGGGGTCTCGGGGCCAGCGCGGCCAGCGAGGCCCCGAGCGGCCCCAGCGAGCCGAGGGAGCCCAGCGGGCCCAGCGGACACAGAGGGCCCAGCGGACCCAGAGGCGGGGCCAGCGGGCCCAGGCCGGGGCCCGGGCCCCCGGGCACCACGGCCTCGCCGCGGGCCTCGGCGACGACCCCGCCAGCGGCCTCGCCGGCGGGCTCCATCATCCTCAGCAGGGCGACGAAGGTCGGGGCGAGGCAGAGGCCTCGGGGGCCTTCAGGCTGCAAAACCAAACAGGGCTCAGCTCAGCATCACATCATCACAGAGGACCTCCTCCACCACCACCAGCCTACCGCCAACCGAAACAGCCCGCGCGCCGCAGCGCAGGACGACCGCGCCGACCTCAGGAGGCCCACCGGGGCCACTGAGTGACACGGGAGGTTTTCGGGTTAATTGGGATCACCACGACGGGCTATCGGGCCAGGGCGGGTGCGGGGGCGGGCGAGGGCGGGGCGGGGCGGAGGCCGCGCGGCGGGTCAAGCGGCCAAACCTACTCGAATAAATCATCGAAAATACCAGCGCGCGTCAATTGGAAACGTGTGCTGTTGTTGGTCGCGGGGCCGTGTGTGTGTGAGCGCGGGTACCGGTGCGGTGGGATATGATCGCGGGGCGGGGCGGGGCAGTGAGATAGCCTCCGACCGGCGAAGGCGGCTCTGTCCAAACACAATAGTGTAGCAGACCGGTGGTGGAGGTGGTGGTGGCGAGGAGAGAGAGGGAAGTTCGTCAAACCAACGTGTTCACACGGTGCGCACCGCGCTCGCAGAATGGAATTATGGAAACTAGGCGAGCGAGCCCCGCGCCGGCCCGAGCCGGCTGCAACGCGGTGGGGCGGGGCGGGGCGCGGCGGCGGCGCGAGAAGGAAGAGATGGACACGACGATTGCGGGCGGGACGGTCATTCGCATGTGCCCCGCCCGCGCCGCGTACGAAACTCCCTTCAGAATTAGGTGCCTCGTTTCCCTCGTTATACTCGCAATCACGACCACATCTTTTTATTTCATTTCTTGTTAAATTGCCAGCAACAAACGAGTCCCAATACAAACATGTTTGTCGTATGGACGCACACGGTGATGGTCACCCTGGTCGGTCCTGGCTGGTCAGCCCGTCCTACCGCATATTTCGGTAAGTGCCCCCCCCCCCCTCCCTCCCTCCTGCTCGCTATCATCGCAGGCAGGCACGTGGCCCCCGGCGGCCCCCCTGCTCTCCGGTCACCAAAAGCTCCAGGGCACGCGGCTTTTAAGCCCCCTCCTGCAGTCCGTCCGACGACGGGTATGTCTTATCGAACAAGCGTGCCCCCCTTCCCTCTTCCTCCCGCCGGCCAGGTCGGTCGGCCAGCTATCAGTGAGAGCCCCGGTGCTCCGCTGGTAATGCGGCCCGGAATGCGTGTTAGCAGGAGCGTTACATCTCCAGGGGCAGCAGCAGCAGTCCAGCAGTCCAGAAGGGAGGGGGAGGGGGGCGACTGCCGGGTGACGAAGGATGAGAAAAGGTCCTTCGGGCCGCGACGAGCGCGACAGCGGCGACGACGACGACGCCCAGCCCAGCGGGCAGCGCCGGAGGACCCACCCATGTCGCGACGCCGCCGCCGCCGCGACGCGCTGCGCCGCGCCCAAGCGGTGTCGTCATGGTGGGTACCCCGCCTTCCCAGAAGCGAGCGGGAGCGCGTCTTTCGTCGACCTGAGGAGCTGCAGCAGCGGCAGCAGCCCCGCCGTGACCCTTTGATTGCAGCGCCACTAGTCCTGCCGGTGCTGCCTGCGCCGCTCTCCAGGCCGTCCACCCACGCACCGGCGACGCCAACCAGGATCGCCCCGCTAAATCTTCCTGCGCAGCCAGCAGCAGCTCCGACCGACAGCCGACCGCCCGGACAGCAACAAACCAAAGACGGAAGCACGGGAATTTTTTTCTGTTTTTCGTTTCTCGCCCTTCATCTTATCAGAGGCCGCGAGGATATAGTTTTTTCCTGCGCGAGCGCGGCGGCCGCGGCCAGCCCAGCAGCCGGATGGTCGCGCAGTGGTCGGGCCAGAGAGAAGGAGTTGTTAACCGGAAATGACCCCTGGGCCCGCGCGGCGGGCAATCGTGCATACAGCCAACGAAAAAAAAAAGAAACGTAACTAAAACAAGTAGAATAAATCTTTACGAAAAGGAAAAGAAAAAGAAATCGGTCGTGGCATAGCACCGTGTTGCACTACTGTGTAGCCGGGCTGTTGCAGCGGCGACGGCGACGGCGACGCTATCACCCCGCTGGCGACCTCTTGCCGCGTCATGGGCCTATCGGGTACCGGCTCCACAAGCCGCAAAAAATAATAAAGGGGCTGAGAAAAAGGAGATCGACAGACCAGCGCGAAGTGGCGCGGAGCGGGGCGGGGCAGGGCGGGGGCCCAAGGCGCGAACCAGAGGAGGGGGCGCGGCGGCCGCCACCTTCCCTCTCTCCCACCCACTGGGCGCCGCCACCGCGGTGGAGGGTCCTAAGCCCGGGGCGAGGGGGCGGGGGGAGAAATCACTGAGGCGAGCAGACCTGGCCCGGCCAAAGAGAGGTGGGGGGGGGGGCAGGACAGGACTAGCCAGCCGGCAGCAGCAGGGGCACTTTGGTGACGGCTCTAAGCCGTAACCTATGAACCGAATCTTGAGCATCGCGACGCTTGACCGATCAGGTCGTAGTCAGCGTCAGCTGCAGTACGTCCGCTCGCCCGCCCGACTGTCTGTCTGCTTTCGTCCGACCGCCGCGTCACCACCGCGCGAGTCTTGCTGCTCTTGCACAAGGACGTCGTCGTCGTCGACCTCTCGAGCACCAGCTGAGTACACTTCTATTATTTCACTTCTCCGAACGGGACGCTTCCCCTTCATTTATCTCCGCCATCCATCCACCTTCCAATTTCATATCATCCATTTCTTTTGGCGTCTTTCTTGCAGCGGCTAGCCGGACGATGGTGGCGGCAGCGGCGGCCGGGATCAGCCCCAAGACGTCCAAGTCAAATATCCCTCCCGCGAAGCCCAAGAAGCGGACGTTGCAGAACAGGGGGTCGCTCGCTTCGCGGCCGGCGCAGCTTCCTGTCGGAGGGACGCAAAAAGGGGGAGAGAGAGAAAGAGAGTGATTGAAAACAAAGAGAGAAAGAGAGAGAGAGAGAGAGAGAGAGAGAGAGAGAGAGAGAGAGAGAGAGAGAGAGAGAGAGAGAGAGAAAGAGAGAGAAAGAGGGGAAGGGGCAGATGATCGTAATGAGGGAAGGGGATTCTCGGGGCTGAGCGGGTCCGCAGCGGGCCGATCCGCGCGCGGCTTAATCGCAAACCTGGAGCAGGAAAGGGTAGAGCGGGAGAAGGGGCCGAAGAAACAGTTTGAAAATTTGTGTCGTCGTCTTCGGCGTCGTCCTGGCCGCCACGCCGCGCCACGCCACTCCACGCGTGTAACGAACCATGATGGACGGTCAATCACCGCGACTGGACCGCTGCTGCTGCTGGCCCATCTCATCTCCGGCGGGGCACCTGGTGGACCAGACCACACAATCGCGCTCTCGCGGTGCAGACCCGACCGGGTCAGGGGGCACATCAAGCAGATCAATCGCAATCAGGGTCCGTATTCCGGAGCGGGCAGCAGCAGCCGCGCCCCATTGTATGGTGTATACGACGCGCCGCAAAAGCAGAGTTTGACTAAATGCCGCGTATTGTGCACATGTCCGTAGCTACGCCCCGTACGGACGGACATACGTACGTGCGGAGCAGGGCGGGGTTCGACAACAACAGTAAGGGTATGCGGACTTTTGAAAAATTTGCATGCGCAGCAGGCTCATCAAGAAAGGGCCGGGCCGTCTGACCTTTTCCCGCGCGCGCGCGGCAGTATAACGTTTTCACTTTCGTCCTTATCTCGTTTCAATTTTTGTTGTAATTCGTTTCCCCGCAAGCAGCGAGTGGTGGTGGTATGGTCAGCGCCGCGGCGCGCCCGCGGGCCAGGGTGGACCGCATGACGAGTGGGCGGGCGGCAAAGAAGAGAGTCCTGGTGCCGCCGCCGCCCACGCGTGCTGCCCGCGGCGGGGCGTGGGGTCCCCGCGGCTCCGGTCGGTCAGCTGGCCGCGCCGCGCCGTGACCAACACCGCGCCGTCAAATTATCAACGGGTTGGCGAGTCGCGCAGCAGGGCGACGTGCGAAAGGCCCCGCAAAGGCCGCGCAACAAAACGAGCGCGCACGCCGGACAAATTCGTCTCGGCGTCTCTCTCTCTCTCTCTCGAATTTTAGGAAGGAAAGCCAAAAGATTTTTATCGCGCAGTTTGTTGCTGTTGCTGCGGCCGTCTCGCCGCCGCTCACCTCTACCGGCGCCACACTTTCATTCAAGGCGTCGCCCGCCCCGGCGGCCCCCTCGAGGGATTTTATATTTTATTTTCTCGTTTATATTGAAAAAACCGCTCCGAAGTCCTGACACGTCAAGTGGCGCTTCCCCGCCCCGCCCCTCCTGACCGCAGCAGCGCCGTCCCGTCCAGTTCGCGGCGCCGCCGAGAGGTTGAACCTCACCGCGGGCTGCCCTCCTCGGCGGCGGCGGCCCCCGCGCGATATTGCCAGGCAAAAGGTTAGAGGGCGGCCGCCCATATTGGCCCCTTTCACCGCCTTTCTGAAAAGGTTCCAACAACTCCTCGACGACTTGCACACAGCGCGCACTCGGCCCGTACGTACTCTCGCTGCGCGCCCGGGCCGACATCGAGTGGACAGTCACCGTGTTGTGGAGTGGTGGACGTGGACGTCAGGAGGCGCCGCGGGCAGAGGCTTGCCCCTCCCCCCCACCCCCATCAGGCAGCGCCGGAGGACCCACCCATGTCGCGACGC
>NW_026267331.1:305679-306714 GCF_000697945.3 Frankliniella occidentalis | reverse complement strand
CCCGCCGGGGTCACCGCGGGGGCCGGCGTGATTGGTAGCAAGCGGCCAACGCCGGCCGGACCGATTCCAATAAAAGCGGGCGAATCATTAAACGGAAGGGAGTAGCTGCGGCGGCGGAAGGAGAAGGAGGAGGGTCATTACCTTGACGAGGAGCGCGCCCACTGCTGCTACTGCTTCCCCCCGGAGAGAGAGTAAGAAACCAAAGGGGGAGAGGGGGGGTGCAGGTCGGAGCAGCAGCGGCGCTTAATATTCATAAAGCCCGAGAGATGATTTAAGTGGGGCTTCCAAATAAATTCAGCGGTCACGACTCGATGTGTATCGTAGCGTGCCGCATATTTCACAGTGACAAAACCACAAGCGGGGCGGCGCGCGGCGAGCGGCGCAATCAGGATCGGCCTAATGTCGACCTAATCGGCCCACCGGCCGACACTGGGCGCAGCCGGCCGACCCGACGACCAGGGCGGGGTCGACCAGGAGGAGGACCAAAGGAAGGAAGGCGAGGGCGAGGGCGGGGGCCTCCGCCCGACCGCTGCGGGTGTGGGCAGTGCCAAAAGCATGGGCGTTGCCAACCAACCATGCCATACCGACCTCCGCGGTACTCGAACCTGTGGCTTCTCTCCGAGCTGCTCTGAGCGACGCCTACACGCCTCTCTCTCTCTCTCTCTCTCTCTCTCTCTCTCTCTCTCTCTCTCTCTCCCCCTCTCTCTCTCTGACACGCAATTAGCGCCCCTCCAGCAGTAGATGAGGGATTATAGTATGGGATCGCCGGCCGCGGCTCGCACGCGGCGCGGCGCGGGGCCCAACAAGAAGGCACCACGGCCGGCGTCGCGGCCCGAGCAAGCTCACACGTACACAACACTTCCTGGCAAATCAAGATCCACCGACACCCACCGCGCGCGGGACGGGACGCGGACGGTCGGACGGACGGCACGGGACGGGACGAGCAGACGTCGGGCGCGCGCAAATTGCGGGGCCCCTGCTTATCATAAGGGCATCAGGCGCCCCCGCGCCGTCCCCTATTTCCCCTCCCCCCTC
>NW_026267331.1:303131-305494 GCF_000697945.3 Frankliniella occidentalis | reverse complement strand
CCCCCCGGTGCTGGGCCGTGTCCTTTTTGTCCCCGCACATTCCCCGTAATATTTTATTCCCCCCGCAGGACCCTCCATTTCGGTCCCTAAATCATTCAAAAAACATCCTCGCGGGCGCAACATTCCGAAAGAGAGGGCGTATCCATCATATGGACATGCCGAGCGGCGCCAAAGGGCTTTAAAGGACGCCACCAATAATTGATCCTCCCCCCCACCTCCTCCTCCCCAAATCTCACCTGTTTTTAATCCCCCTTTCCCCGGTCATGAGCGGACGTGGAGCGCGGGTGGGTGGGGGAGGGCCCGCCGCGCGGCTCGGTAGCGCGGCCGGGCCGGGCACCACCAAGCCGGAACATGTGTCGTGCCGCATACATTTAGCGACCGTTTAACTTTTATTTACGGCCAGATTAATCTGCAACGACACACTGCTGGATGTGAATGTGTGTGTGAGTGTGTGCATATGAAACAGGTAATTGAAACGGAACAGAGCGCGCGGCTGACCCCTTGCGGACCGCACCACTGCCACCGCCGCGCTTCCCCTCCGCTCTCGCCCCTTTGCGCGGTGTGCTTCCGGCCGAGCAGAGGGTTGTGGTGTCTCCCACCCCCGCCACCCCACACCACCTGCCCCGCCGTCCGTCCCCCCCTGCGACAGCCATATCGTACCAGGCACGGCGATGACGACGACGGTGGCGTCGCTTTTCGGCGAGGCGAGCCGGTGCGCGCACGGGAGCCGAGCAGAGGCCATTCTGAGCGAGTAATGACCCCGAGCCTACGCCGCGAGTGTTGACAGAGCGGCTCCCCTTTGGCACCGCCGCCACTGCTGGACACTCAGTCCAGCCCAGCGCCCGCTTTACTTTTATAATTTTTTTGCAGTGTGTGTGTGTGTGTGTGTGTTTCTGCAGCGGAGAGATAACCTTGCGCGCTCTCTCCAGGACAACGCCGACGCGACGCAGGCGGCAGAGAGACTCCTCCTCGACCTGCAGCGCGCCGCCGGCCCCGGCCGGGACGACCACTCCGTCGCCGTCGTCGTCCAAGCCGCACCCCAAAAGTCCTTTTTCATCTCCCGCGCCCGCAGGACGAGGAGGGCACCGCCAAGGACCCCCGAAATGGAGGCCCCTTCCCGCTATCTGCATCTCTCTCTCGCACTCTCGCTCCCCCTGCTCCTCTCTCGGTCGCACCTCTCCCCAAACACACCGGCCATCTCTCTCGCATTCGGCTTGTTTTCTTAGGCCGCTACATTATTTTTACAAGCCGCTCGCCGCCGCGCTGTTATGCGCCGCCGGCCCCGCCTTATCTATCAAACCACCCACGAGGACAACAAAAATAAAGGCGAAAATATCGGCCGGTGTTCGAGTTTTAACATATTTCGAATCGTGACGGACCATGTCACAGGGAGCGAGGCGGTCTACAAAAAACTACTATACCACCGTGTCGGGGTGGGCTGTTGGGCTGGCTGGTTGTTTCAAGATGAGGTAGTAGCGAGCTAAATTGCCACTGCTGTCCCTGCTCGGCCCTCCCGCCCGCCCCTGTGGGGCCCAGCCCGGCCCAGCCCGTTCCGCCCCGGCCAGCAGAACGATTGCTGCTCCGTAGGCCAATTACGCCCCCTTTGGCGGCACGCTAGCCGCGCGGCTCTGGCCCGGGCCCCCGGGGGCGCTCAGCAGCCCCGTAACTCCGCACGCCCGCCGCCCGGGTTACGGGGGCCGATAGGATGGGACCCGGGCCAAGCCAAGGACACGGTTTGGCGATTTGGAAGCCACCGCATCGGTTGGTGGTGGTGGTGGTGCTGCGGACTGCCGGGGGCGTAGAGGGGCCCAGGGGCCCGGAAACACCCTCGCCATCAAGTGGCCGGGATTAGGACGCCCCCCACACACACGCTCATTGGGGCCCTAGAGTGCTTGCAGGACATGGCAATCCCGGAGGTGCGGGGCGTGGCGCGGGGCCGGCAGGCACTAGATTACGAACAGCGAGAGAGGGACACATCCAATTTGGAAAGTTGCCGCCGACGCCCCCACCGTTATGGCCATTAACGGTTGTCGTTCAAGTTTGTCCGAGCGGGCGCGGGCCAGGGCCGGGGCCGGCGGGCGCGAGACGACACACGCACACCACCTCCTCCGGGCCGAGCCCTTCCGCCGGCCCCCCTCTTCCTCCGCGCCCACCCGCGCAAGGGCCCGAAAAAGAAACAGGTTCCAAGTTGTTTGCATAGACACCATGTCCAGTTGTGTTGTGTTCCATTATCATTTCCCCCCCGTGTGTTCCATCGGACGTGATCATGCCATTGCTCGTTCCTAATCCACGGACGACGCCCAACCGGTTTTTATTTCGAGAAAACGCCTTATGCTGCGGCGGGCGTACGTCCGGGCCGGGCG
>NW_026267331.1:289910-295701 GCF_000697945.3 Frankliniella occidentalis | reverse complement strand
GTATAACCATAGGCGGGCCGAGCCGGGATGAGTGCGCTCTGGGGGCCACCTGGCCCGGCTTTGGCCCCCGCCAGCACCTAGGCCGGCACGCCGCGCCGCGCGCAGCCCCAGGTTCCTACAGGACGAGGACGCTGCAAGGGGCACGCCATGTTCCCGTCCCGCTTTGTTCGATCGAGCGGGCTGCGGCTGGCGCGGCGTGGCCCGCTGCGGCGGGGTAAAGGAGGGCCGGACAGTTGCGCCGCCCTCGCCCCGCCGCGCTCCCGCAGCCCGGCCGCGCCGCCCCCCGGACCCACCAACTGGGTCTGCCTCGCCCCCGGGGGCGGCGCGGCGCTGCGCCGGGGGTGGAGGAAGGCGAGGCACATTGCACAGTTTCCGTCCGCCCCGCCCGGCCCCGCCCGGCCGCGCCGCCCCCCATTGAGGCCCAGGTGAGGTGCACGTGCAGGACCATGGCGTGGCCCATCCGCGCGTAATCCGAAACTATGAGCCCGTCTCTATAAACCTGTAAACTGAATCGTCCTTTCCTGCATCCTGTTTTGCACACAATACCCCAGCAGCGCGCCCAGCTGATGCTCCGCTCTCCGCCCCGTCTAGTGGCAGTATTTGGTTTATGCAAGGCGAGCTCGCGGGAGCAAGGGAAAAAATAAGCGACGACATCCCCTTCTCCCCTGGACAGGACCACAATGCGCCCCTAACTCAGTCACCCAAACCGCGGGAAAATCTACAAGACCGGCGCCGGCTCTACACACTGTCCGCCGAGGAAAGCGACAACGCGACGGCGATGAAGCAGCAGCAGGACGGGGGATGTCGGTCATGGTGGCGGCGGCGACACCCGGCGACCCGCTGCAGCAGCGCGTCGCGCACCCCTCGCGGCCGCGCCGGACTCACCCCCTCTGAGCGGCGGAAAGCACTTTGTTTGCCGTTGATTGCGAAAACGCGTCGCGGTAGCCTACAACCCCAGCGCGCGTATCACGCACACGCACACGGCAAAGAACACGACTCGGCCAAAGGAAAAGAGTGTCGTGTGGGAATACATATGTAGGAGGCGGTAACGTAAACAAGCCTTTCTTAGAGGAGGTCGGTCATCGAACTGTCGTGGTCAGTAGATCCCATCACGAGGACAAAGTGAAGATGGGCGCACCTCAAAAATTCAACTCTTTTCCGACAGCATAACAATGACGACGACCACCACCGAATATTTTTTTTCACCTCTCTTTACGCTCACTATACTATCACCCTCGTCCTCCACTTCCTCCTCCACCACCCTCCCCGCACACGCCTGCGGCCTCTCTATACCTGCAGTGACCCGACCCATCCCCACCCCGCCCCGCCCAAGCCCGGCTTAGAGTCCTTCCCATTTCATTCCCGGCCTCACGGCCTGGCCTCACCCCGGGCCATTCATCGGGGCCCGCACACTTGTTCCCCGGCGCCACCGAGCGCCCAAAGTGGCCCTCCTCCCGGGGCTGGGCTGGGCTGGCCAAGGGCCGCGCAATTAGGACCGCCACCATTACCCCGACACCCCCGCGGCCGCGCCGCACTACCTGGCCGCCGCACGGCCCGGGCCGGGCCCCACGACTCGCTCCTCGCTCGCCCCTCTCGACGCGCCGCGGCGCCCCACCCCCGCCGCGCTGTATAGTTAGCGCCCTGTTTGTTTTTGCCCCGCAGACTTTTAATTTTTAAGGCCAGCGAGAGCAGCCCGGCTCGGCTCGGCGCGGCCCGGCGCACCCCCGGCAGTGCGACGCCCGCCGCAGCGCCGCGGTCCCGGCCACCCCTCGGAGCGGCTCGGCGCGGCGGCGGCGCCGCGACGCCGGCGCGACCCGACCCGGGCGAGCTCTAGCCGCCACCGGCGCGGAGACCAGCGCCCTGGACGCGGACGACGCACTTCGCACTCCTCCAACCCCGCGTCAAAGCGACACACGCACACACTCACGCCCTCCACTTACCTTGGCTGATTCTCACTGCGGGCATCTTTATCCTCATTTTCGCAGACGTCGTGCTTGTGGGCGACACACTATCACTGGGACTCGGGGGCGGGGGGGAAGGGCTGGGCTTCCTCGCCGGCAGAGTCTCCGTCGCCGTCGTGGTCATCCACGTGTCGTTAGAGTTAATCCGCACAACATGTCACCATCACCACTGTCAGTCAGTTCGCCGTCATCACCGGCCACTCACTGTCACACACAAACACACAAGACGACGACGCACTGCTTTAATCCTTTTTGCGGGACGAGCGCGCCGACCTCAGGAGGTCGCCGGCGCACGGCATGTCGCACGGGGAAGCACCATCGGCGCCGCACAGCACTGCAATCCACAGAGTTAAAATCCACAGGGCGGCGCTCGGCCGGTGAGGGGAATCCACTGGAGAGGCAGCAGGTAAGTCCGGCAGGTGGCCCGGCAGGTGCGCGTCAGCGGCACGCGTCGCGCTCGGCACGCGCGGTCACAACAACACGCTAAGTCCCGCGGACGGTCGCGGCTCGGCTCGGCTCGGCGAGGGTCGGGTCGTCGCTTGGGCTCGTCGTGGCGCTTGGCTGTCTGCCAGCCTGCCTGCCTGCCCGTCCGCCTGGGAGGGCCTCTGTGGGTACACTGACTGGCTGCCTGCTTGTGCCGTCCTGCCCCGGCCCGCCCGCCCCGCCCCGCGCCGCCCCGCTTAGGCGCTCCGCTGCCGGCCTGGCTGGCCGCTGCGCGCCGCCCGCTCCGCCCCGCGCCCACACCCTCCCCCTCTCGGCCTCCCTCCCCGCTGGACCCGGTCCTCTCGCTCGCGCTCTCGCGCTGGGCGACGCTGGGCGTCGCGGGGAGCGTCGCGGGGAGGCGGCGGCGGCGGAGGGGGAGCGCGGGCGGGGGAGGGCGCCGCCGAAGGGAGCGCGGCCGGAGGGGGGTTGCCGCGAGGGAGGGGAGGGCGCGGGGGTGGCCTGTGGTCGCGCAGCCCGGCGCAGCCCCGGCGCAGCCCTTCCCGCGGAGGGGAGGGTAACGGAGGGAAGGCTCGCCGCGGGCTCGCGCACTCTGCATGCGAGCGCGCTCTCTCGGACACGGAGGGCAAAGTCGTCGCGCGGAGGTCCGAGAGGGAAGGGTGCTGCTCCTCGGGCGCCGGCGCTCCGCTACCCTGTCCGGCAGGTGACCGCTGCTCGGACAGCGGTCAGACCGAGGGTCAAGACACTGCCCCAGCTCCTTCCTGCCTCCCCTTCGGAACACGGCCTACAAAAAAATGATAAAGAATACAGCTATAATGCAAGATGACCCTTACCTAATTAATGGTAGCTGACCTTTTTATTGTAATCACCACACCCTTTTGTTGCACCCCTCACACCCCACCCCGTGCACGGGACATGTCCTCTGGGTAATCCTCTCCTTCGCTCTCTCACTCGCACACGCTCTCACGTACTCACATCCGTCTCTTCCTGCGCGAGCGAGCTGGAGGGTGTCCCCGCGCGCGCACACCCTCACCACCCCCAGGTCCACGGCAACGGCGGGCCGAGCGGGCGCTAGTTCATCGGCCGGCCACAGGGCGCCACCGTACGCGTTGCGGACCACCCCCACCCCCGGGCGCGCCGCGGAGCCACCCCCTGGCGAGAGGGGCGGGCGGGGCGGGGTCAGCGGCCGGGAAGGGTTGACTCGAGTGGGCCAGTGGGGGTGGACACGCTGGCCAATCGCGTGACCACTCCGGGGGAAGGGGAGGGGCGGCCCCTCACGGCGGCCTCCATCGCAACCAGGCGAGCACAAAGGGGTCCAGGTCCGGAGGCTGCAGGGCCGCCCAGATCACCTCGCGAAGCGGGAGGCAGCGAGCGCGGCGCGGGGCGGGGCGGGGCGGCAGCCTGCCTCCAGCACACCGCGGCGCGCACGCGTCTGCAAAGTGTTGCTAACTCGCGGCCCATTCCAGGCGCCGGGGATGCAACAGGAGAAAACTAGGGAAAAGAAGCGGCGGCAGCGGCAGCAGGAGTACAGCTGCAGGCGCGGGGACGGGCGCGGGGGAGAGGATCAATAGCCATAACGTGCAAACATCTCAAGACTGCGCGACGACGCGCCACGCGGCGGCGGCGACCAAGAAAAAATAAAACACTGAGAGAAGTGCGGAGGCGGCGGCGGTGGTGGCAGCGCCGCGAAAAGACAAAAGGAGACGGCGATGGAGACGCGAGCGAGAGCGAGAGAGAGAGGGGCGGGGAACCGCGGAGGGGGTGGGAGACGGAACGGGAACAGAATAATAAAACCCCTACTCTAACCGGCGCGGCTGCGATCAGCTGACGAAGAGATTCCCGCCAAATGAATGGCATTATCATCCACTTGGCTCTGCAACAGACGCCCCCACCGCCTCTCCCCCCACGCGGGCGATTCGAACGTCTCGGTCGCCGAGACGCCCCCACCCCCTCCCCCTTCGCTCTCATTGCCACCCTACAACCAGACGCCCCCACCCCCGCCACTCCCCCTCCCTAGTCTGCGCAGTTTTATGAATGAAGCATTAAGAAAAAAGTTGTTGAATGAAGACAAGATTGCGCGCCACGCTCAGGCGCCGGGGGTGGGTAGGGGTGGTGGGGCTGGTCCTGTCTGGGGGTGGGGGACAGCGGTTCAACCCACCCTCAACAAGGTGGAGAAATGGGCAACAGTACGTACTGTTCTTTCGTTAGTTCGACGATAAGGGAGGTCGGCTACTTGAACATGGTTCCGCATTTATGCTCTAGAGAACAGGCACAATCATGAGAGAAGGCGCCATGATGCTACAGTGCATCTCGTTCATAGGGGTACCATGAACATCACTTTTGTCGTGTTATTAGTGTTAGTGCAGGTGAGTGAATATTTTCACTCGCCGAGCAACCAGAGGACTAATTAGTAGTTCCAACTAAATCAGGGTTGTAAGAAACAAAGAAACCGACTAAAATTTGGTGACCCAATTTTTAACTAATATGATCACACCAATAAGTTAAGTTAGCTTCATAAAATTATTTCATCACCACAGATAAAATTTGGTTTCCAGAGCTTATCACGTTGAGTCCCACGTGACCACATGATTAGTCACAATGCACGTCATTAATGCCCCCCTGGAACTCAACGTGTTAAATTCTATTGGTTCTGAATTGGGCTCTCTGGACTAAAAAGTAAGTCTTCTAGGTGAGGTGTCCAACATTTATAAACTTGGATTTCCAGTGTATTGTTTGAGATTAGGGTGTTACAAATAGGTGAAATACCCCTTCTGGGAATTAACCTGACTTATTCAATTCATATTTCCAGTCAAGAATACCAACGCAACTAGGCCTAGGTTTTACAGGAAGAGTAGATTTTAAGGTTTCAGGTACCCAACAAAAAAGAAAATCATGTTGCCCAAACGGGTGAATTGAGGCACACCGGGTTATGGCGTTTGCATGAATTGATCCGCTCCGAGGTTGAATAGCCTTACCGGTAATAAATTATCACCCTTCTACATTTTAGATGGCAAAAACGGGTCGAAACAAACTTAGAAATATTACATCTTACCTGACAGCGCAGCATCGACTCTTCGACGGTCGTTGAGGTTAGAAACGATTTGGAGGCTGCTGCAACTTTTCTTTTTCGAACTATTTGAAGTCTCTGACTTTGTAGAGAAGCACCGAACGATTTGTTCATTTGAGCTATGGAGTTAAAATTTGTTATCAGTGTTCAATACAAATGTTAGGCGATAAAACTTTTCATACCGTCGAAAACGTCTCAGCTCGCACCTAGGCTCGCACGCTCGCTTTGATCCGCGAATAAACAGGAAACAGGGAATGACAACACAACTACTTGAAGACCGCGTATTCCAAAACTTGACATGACTTTAATGTAATTTTTTTAA
>NW_026267331.1:277241-284780 GCF_000697945.3 Frankliniella occidentalis | reverse complement strand
CCCCCCACCTCTTCTCCCTGTTCAGTTCGGCCCCTCTACCTCTTCTCCTGGATACGTTGTCGACGTCGACGAGCGTTCCTGGGACCCCACGTGTTTTCTATCAGGTTCAAGAGGCACGCAGCCTGGGCCGGGTCTGTTTTTGGCTCCCCTGGAGGGCGTGGCGCGGCGGGCAGGGCTCTGGCTGTGCGCTTGTCCCTCGTCCTGTGTAGCAGCCCTCACCTCTCCCATGGAACCGTTGTCGCTGTCGCGTCTCTTCCAAGTAGTAATGGTATACTACACTGCCATGAGCGCAGCAGTGCGTCTGGGTCGGTCTGGCGGGCTCCGCGATGAGGCTTGAGCAAGGCGTCATTTTATGCGAGACACATTGGGATTACTGTAGTACTGCACGCTGCCGCCACCACCACTGCGCCTCGCGCCTGCGCCGCCCCGCCACGCCCCACCTCTTCACTCGCAAATGAAATAACCGCGCGCTGGCGTTGCCGTGCTTCGCCGTTGTCCTCGCAGCAGTAGACTGCTCCTCTCTGCTGCTCCGCCCCTTCTTTTTTGCACGCCACCGCGCGCAGCCGCCCCCTCCTGTGGCCGCGGCAAGCACACCGTGATGTAAGCAAGAATAGGACGAGAAGATCGAGGCGATTATTCGCAGTCGGTTGTCGTACAGTAGCAGACCTGTGTGTGGCCACGGCGGCGGCGGGGATGGGATGGGAGGGCAATGTCTGGAGGGCGCAGCTCGCTTGGGGGCGACGTCGCGGACGTTCAGGCTCTCCACCTTACACTGATCAGCCCCGGCCAAAGCCGAAGTTAGACTGTACCGCATGCGTGCATGCGTTTGTATTGCCTACTCGCCAGGGGGCCAGAGAGCGACGACGATGGGCGAAGCCCCGCCGTGAACATTTTCGTCGCAGTCTAAGGCGGCCTGAAGAGGGGCCACTCGCGAGGGAGAGGAGGAGTCACTACCGCCTCCGCTTGGCCACACACAGGTATTCGCGGCGCGTGAAGCAGGTGTGAAATAATGCGCGTACTTGCTACCTGTCGGGTACCTGTCAGGAAAGAGGGGGGGGGGGCGTTTGAGGAGCACCAGAGGGAGGCATGTTGCCGTACCGATCTGCTGCTGCCGTCTGTCATCGGTTGCACGAGAGGAAACCTAAAAGGTATACGGGCGCTGTTGTTACGCGCGTGGTTTAGGGCCGATTCGACGAGGCGGATCCTGAAAAGTAACCGACTCTTCTCGGAGGGAGGGGAGCAGGGGGGGTGCGTTACGCCGTCGGGCCGCACGGACGATGCCGCTCCTGCCCCCCTCCCTTCCCCTCCCGGACTGCACCGCCGCCGCCGCCCCCTCGACCCCTTTGCCCCTGGGCCCCCCTCGCCTCACTCGCCCGTCGTGCTGTCCACATGTGTCCCATGTGTGGTTTGTCGACGCCACAGTGTGTCCTGTCACTCCCACATTTTCCAACTCTGAAACCTTTTCATTAGTATTATTTGTGATTGTTAAAGATTGTCAAATTATCATGGTTCAGCGCTGTCATGCGTCATATGGATTTAGTAAAACGCGTCGTGCGCAGGAAAAGTACCATCTTTTTTTTTTTGGGCGCTGCTGCGAGCGGCTAGCCGCGAGCAGGGGTATTATTCCATCACATATTTTCCTCTTGTCGATGATGACGTATACCACTCGGGCCTCGGTCGCGCATTGGTCCGCGCTCGGCGAGAGGGTCGGGGGGGCTCTTGGTCGGCCGCGCCACGCCACGCGACGCCACGCCGGCCGTGTTGACACAAGTGTACGACTGTGCGACCGCCATGCGACCGCAAACATCATGGCGGCGACGGGGCCTCGGGCCCCGGGCCTCGGGCCCCGGCCAGCAGTGACGCCAGCGAGAGCAGGACGCCAATCAGGCCGGGCGGCGCTGGATCACGTGAGGGGGCCCCTCGTCGCGGTGGTGGTGGCGTGGCGGCGCGCGGCGAAAGCTCGAGGGGAAGACCAGGGATGGGGATAATTTTAGCCGCATCCTTGTACGTTGTTCACCGCGCCGCCCTGCCCTCTCCTCCTCCATGCGACACGACACTACGCGCTCGTCTCCGTCGTCGTCGTGCCGTCCAGGACAACAGGGTCCCTCGCAGCACCCCACCCCTCCTCCCCCGGTGTTTGTGGCTTTACACCTTCCACCAAAGAAAATTTTGTAGCGCGAGAAAAAATCTTGCAGCGCCCAGTGGTGGCAGTAGTATCGTATACCTTTTCCTGTTTCTCTCCCAACGGTTTTTCTCTTTCGGTTAGGCCTATTTTTTTTCGGCTGGTCTCGCCACAAAAATTAGAGCATGGCAGCAGCAGCAGCATAGTCCGGGGCCCGCAGAGCTCCCACCGGATACGCCCCAGTCGACCGTGCCGTACGGATAAGCCCCGGGACGGGACGAGGGCCCCTGGCGGGTCGGGCCTGCTGGGCCCGAGCCCCTCCGGGGGACGCCAACGGCCGCCGGCTATCAGCCGAGAGTGACGATGTGCGTGGTGGCGTTGGAGCAGCCTGGCTGAGGGCTTTGCGGGCAGGAAGCCGACCTTCCAGGCCACATCCGTAAACACGGGCGGCGGCGGCTGTCCCCCTTGTCGGCGACCTGGCTGTGTGTGCGCAGGCGGGAGGCACAGGTGTCTGACGCCTGTGGGGTAGGCAGCCGCCCCGGCCGGCGGCACGGCGGCGCGCCGGGTTGCCTATACCACGCCGTCGACGCGGTGGTCCGCTCCGCCCCCGCTCCGCCCGCGCGGGTTGGAGCTGGTAATCCAATAAGGCGCCCGCTCTGATTGGGCGCATGCGTGCACCACCGACCGGCCGCCAGCTGATGCACTCTTGCGCCCTGGCCGCTGCACCAGCTGGCCGGTGTGGTATGGTGCAGCACAGGTGGTGCAATCCAAGAGAGGTCCAAACGGCCACCAAAGTGTTTTAATGTGTTTTTCATTTTTCGCATGGGGAAGGGGTGTGGTGGAGCAGTTGAAAACTTGAGACAATTATGAGAGATTGTGTACTCGCGGAGCTGCTGCTGCTGCCAGTAACGAACATCCGCCAGCCCCCCGCCGCCCCCTTCCCCCCAATGCGACCGCAGCCCGGCGCAGCCCTGGTATGGTGGTGCAGTCCCGCTGCAGACGGGGCGTTGCGTTCGTCGTCCCCCCGCCGTCCCCGTCGTCGTCTCTCTTCTTTTTGCGTCGGCTGCAGAGAGGAGGAGGAGGATGCTGGGCAACGGGTGTCCCATGGGCCGTGGGGGCCCCATGGTGGCGGCGGCCCGGGGGCCCCCTGCACGCGGCCATCTGGAGGCCTCCGGTGGTGGGGGAGAGGGCGGGCGGCCCGGCCGGTATTTGAACTCACAACACGCACTGCGGTTCTATAGAGCCGTCGCGGCGACGGGTTATAGAGTAATTTCCCCCATCACTTCCCTCCTCCTCTCTCGTCGGCCGTATCCCCGGCCGTAATGGACGCCGACTACCCTGTACTTACGGGCCCACAGGTCCGGCGGCGACCGCGCGAGCAGCAGAGGCCCGCCGCCGCCGCCCGCCCGGGCCGGACGAGCCCCAAATGGGGGCCTCGGAGCCGCCCTCAAATCGTGTCCACGCGCGCCCCGCGCCCGTGGTCGTGGCGGGGGGCGGGGCGCCGCCGCCGCCGAGCCCGTGCGCTGCGCCCCGTAGGCCCCGTATGCGTTGGCCGGCGAGAGATTGTCCACAACGAGCGGCCAATTCCATTGTTGTCGTCGGCGAGGTGTCATTGTCTGACCGATTATGTATCTGACCGTCACCTGACGCTGGACCAGATGAGTGGGTTGCTGACTGTCGGGGTGACTGACCGCCATTCATACGCGCGACGCCGTCCGGTCATTTTCGGGTCATGAATGAATGGATGAATGAAATGACCAAGGCGAGGCGGTCGGCGGTGAGTCATTGACGCCTTTGAGGCCGGACGAGGCTAATGTGTGTTGTGTCTGCCGCGCCGCTGCTCCTCTCTGTGGCCCCCGCCCCGGCTGCCCCGGCTCTGCCCCGGCACATGCACTCAGCGGGGCGGGGGCCCGCGATTTAATACCGTGGGGTGGTCCAGAGGGACCCGCCGGCTGCTGGCTCCTCGCCCCGCCCCACCCCGCCTCGCCAACGGCAGCTTCCTCTTCTTCCGCCAAAAGCGCCGCCGCCGCCACTCCACTGCCGATGGCTGCAATTATCGCTTCTTTTTCTTGCCGCCCGTGTGTGTTGGCAAATTGACGGGAACGCCAGACATATTGCGGGACTGCGGGACACTATGCCTAGGAGGAGGCCGTCTTCTCTTAGCGCCACCCCAGCAGCTGCCCCGCCCGCACGCCCCACTCGCCCCACCGACCGCGCGGCGGCGCCCCCAGCTGCCCCAACGGCGAAACGGCTCGCCTAACAAATTGCGCGTTGCCTGTTATGGAGGTTCCCATCTGAAGGAGGTTCCGGCCTACAGAGACGGACCCCTCAGGGGGGCAGAGGAGGCAGTCGGAACCCCTCTCCAGACTCATCTTGCACATCCATCCATCCATCTATCCTTCCTTCTAGCCCCCTAACCTCCGCTCCCCTCCGCCCCTGTGTGTTTACTCTGCCAAAAGGCGGGGGCGGCGGTCGGGTATAGGTAATTTGACCAAACCGGCGACGCATTTTCTGTTTGTCTAAAAATCCCCCTGCGGTCGGGCCGAAACCTATTTCCGTCGTCCTCCCCTGTTGCAACTGGAGCACCGTGTGGGCGGAAAGCTTCTTCTGAAATGGTATTACAAGGAGGCGGCGAAGGATGTGTGTGTGTGTGTGTGTGTGTTCGTGACCAGAGTTATCGAAAAAGTTGCAACTTGGCGGCCCTTTTACCTGATTCGGCCCGCTGCGGCCGCCCCCGCTGCTGATGCTGCTGCTGCTGCCGCCTTTTCGAAACCCATGACCGTTTTGCGGTACGCAGTGCGACCGCATCGGTGTGCGTGCCCATCTGTCGGGATGGAGAAGAAAATAATAAAAATAGACGACAGCAGCGGCAACAGACACCGCAGCAGCGTGGCGCGCGGCGCAGGGATTGGTGAGGACACGCCGCGCCACGCCACGCCACCACGAAGGGGCTTCGGAAAAGTATATTCCGGTTAATTTGGCAGCGAGCCTCAAGCACGGGGTCATTACTCGTCGATTCTGCACGGTTAGTTGCCGGCGGCCTGCTGCTGACCGCAGGGAGGCCTCGAGGACAGGAGGCCCCGCAGGAGCAGCAGCAGGCTTCTCCCCTGCAGGACACCGCCTGCACAACGGCATCCGCAGTGAGCTTTCTGTTGCTCGGGCGACCGACCTGCAGGGACAACATCCAGAAGGAGGACAGACACCCCTCTGCAGAACACATCCTCCTGAAGGAGGACACCCCTAGGACACATTCTCCTGAAGGAGGACACCCCACTGCACTGCAGGACACGTCCTGAAGGAGGAAACCCCCTGTAGGACACCCATTGCACGTAAGCATCCCCCACGACGGCCTGCCCTGCAGGAGAACGCCCGAGAACACCCCCTGCATGAGAATGCCCGCAGGGGCTGCGGTGCGCAACAGTGTCCTGCTGGTCCTGCAGCCCGGCCTGGTTTTCCTCTCGCCGGCGTGTCATGCGGCCCTGGCGGTTGATATGAGGGGTGACATGGGGCCCGGGCGACGGTGCGGGGCAGGGCCGGCGGCCGGCTGGCTTCCAGAGAAAAAGACCCCCAGAAAATAAAATAAAAATCTGGGCGGCGACGACGACGCAGTCCGTGGAAATGGGAGTGGAAATGGGTTGTGTGGGGGTTGCCCGGCCCGGCCCCGGCCCGCCCCTCCCCGCCACGCCCCTGTCACGGGACCAGACGCCGTGACCAATGGTCTGAGAAGGGGTCGGCCCGGCCGATAAGTCAAAGGAAACACAAACAGGTGCCGATTTGGTTGGA
The DNA here is from genome assembly GCF_000697945.3 of Frankliniella occidentalis. NCBI lineage: Eukaryota > Metazoa > Arthropoda > Insecta > Thysanoptera > Thripidae > Frankliniella > Frankliniella occidentalis. The sequence goes on along the minus strand of NW_026267331.1, from coordinate 278,875 downwards.
CATCCGGCCCTTTCGAATAGTGGGAGGAAGAAATTAGTTAGTCTGACTCGCGGGCCTTGTTGCTTTTGTTGGTGGTCCGAAGTCTGTTTACCCCGCGTTGCGGTGAAATTCGCGGACGAAATTCACCTCCGTCCTCACCACCACCATTTGGGCAGGCGGTGTGGTTCCCACGGGGCCCTGCCTAGGCTGCTGCCAGCTGGACCCGGCCACCTGCCCCGGGCCGGGCGGGCCCGAGCAGACCTTTGCACAGCTTTGCACTGCCTGGCCGGGGTCAGGTCGTGCCCCTCTGGGCTGGGCCCTGGGCAGGTGGTGTGACCCCGCGCGTCCCACGGGGATCAGCAAAGGTGGTAGGAGGACCTTGGAGGACAAGCAGGACGAGGTCCATACCACCAAAAGGACCTCATCGGCCAGCCTAGAATTGAATCATTCGTTTCGTCATGCGGTTTTCTAATCGTGGCCCTGTACCGTTTCCTCCTTAGCATGGAAAAGCTTACGCATACTACGTTATCTCTTATCGAATGGATACATATTGGCCACGACTTTTTTTTAGGCTGCTCGCGAAAGACGGGCGTATGGCCTGTATTGGGCGGCGTCTGTTGAAAAATGACATTATCGTAAACCCTTCTCGGATTATACACACCGTATTGCGAAATAGACCTGACAGCTCCCGGTCGGGGTCGGCCGGGCCCCCGCCCCGGCCCGGGTCCCCCGGGTGCACACTCGTCCAGACGGGGGCCCATTGTCCATTATCCTGGTCACCTCCGGACCACAGCAAAGCTGCCCGAAAAGAAAGGCCGGGCGAAATCCGATCTTTTCAAGCGCTTAGCGATAAAGGAGCCAGGAGAAAAGAAAATGAAAGCGATAAAAAAAGCGTTGGGGTCGTCTGAGATTTCTGAAACGATCTGCCTGTCTGCACGTCCACACACATACAGAAGCACACACACTCACACAGACGCATGCAGAGGCACTCACACACCTGAACGTATGAGGTGTGTTCGAGGTGTCCCTATGCATCCTACGATCACTCGGCCGGACTATGCACCGCTCGACTGGTGCCGTTCAATAGCTGTCGAGGCTAGGATACGTCCCTTGTTGTTCGAAAGCATGCGCCTTTTTTATCATCATTATTTTTATTTTACACGTTTATAATCGGTTGCTCATTTGGCCTCCTCCTCCACGTGGTTGGTGTAACGGTGAGGGCCCAGCCAGAGGGGCCTAAAGACGCTCGTAAGGCGAGCCGCACCATGTGTTGGGCTCCTGGGCCCCGCCGCCGCCGCCGCGGTCCGACCCGAAGGACCGGCGGGAGGGGAGAGAGGGAGGGCTGGAGGTCCACGTTGACGCGGGGCAGGGAGAGGCGGGAGGGGCCAGCTAGGCCTGCAGGGGCAAAAAGAGACGAGCAGGGAGCAGGGGCGTCTGTGTCGCCATGCAGCAGCAGCAGCAGCAGCAGCAGCAGCAGGCCCCATGGGGGGACAGACACCGCGGGGGACAGAAATAGCAGCGGGCGCGCCTTCCCTTCGGCCAGCAGCAGGCGGAGGACATCATCATGGAGCCGGGCCGGGCGCAGCCGGGTGGTGGTGGGAAGGGCCGAGCAGAAGTACAGCACCAACACCACCACAGTGGGTGCACCCCCCCCC
>NW_026267331.1:268970-274953 GCF_000697945.3 Frankliniella occidentalis | reverse complement strand
CCGCTGCTTTTCAAATTGAAAAGTTAAATATTTAAACTCAAACCGTTACAAACGAAAAGCTCCCACTTGTTTTTCCTTGCATTATAGATGTTTAGTCAAACTCACATTCCGTCCATGGACAAGCCGTTTTCCAGAAAAAGTGGAACGTAAACACAGACAGACAGACAGACTCACGACGGAGACATCGCCTGACCCCTCATTGACTTGGACTGAGCTTCGCTCAGCGATAATTTTTTGGCCGCCGCCGCTCATGATGATGGTCACTGGGGAGGTCGTCTGTCGGGGGGGCTACGCCGGGCTACGCTGCTGCCGGCCGAGGCCGGCGGGGCACAGGCCTGCCACAGTAGTAGTGGGCGGGTCTGTCTGCACGGGCTGGCTCGCACTGATAAAGTATAATGGGGGGGCCTCGGTCACTTCCAGGCCGCGCCGATAACATTGCTGGAGGGGAGCAGAGGAGGAGAACACGCTCTCTCGCTCACATGGAGTGGACGATACCTTCTTCTGGAAACGACAAAGGTTACAACAAAGGGCGTGCGTGGGGCTGTCAAAACCTTTTCGTTTTGGGTTGAGGCCGTAAAAATCGTTCTTCAAACTTCAACGCTGTCTTGGTCAGGACGAAAATAAAAATTTGACACTGAAACCTTTCACTTTTTTCAGGTTTGTTGGAGTGTGTGGAAGGCGTCGTGGCTTGTCAATAAGTCGTCGGGGGACTCTCTGTGAAGTGGTGGTGTTGGGCCAGTGCCTCGCCGTGCCAGCCGCCGTACAGCCAGCTGCTGGTCAGCTCTGGGCTGTGTTAGCCGCGGCTATCAGCGCAGCGCCCCCTGGCTGTCAGCAGCTGCTCCGTCATCGGCGTAGCTCACAGATAAGGGCGGAGTGAGTCGGCCTTCGTGCGTGTGCGACAGAGTAGTGTAGTACTATACTAGTGTAGTACAGTGCTTTTCTCCCGCTTCGTCTTCAAGATACCCGCCTGGGCCGCTACGCGTCGGTCTGTCGGGGCTGAGATGTGAGTCCAGGAGGACGCCCAGCGGTGAACGCCCTGCCCCTGCCGCCACCAAAGGGATCTACGCCCCTCTGGCGTGGTTCTATTCCGTCTCACGATTTGCTAACGGCTTTGGCCCCCCTGCTCCACCGCCGCCGCCCCGCTCCACGTGGTCCATGTGCACCCCGGGGTCCCGGGGTGCAGCGGGGGGTGTCTGGCGTTGGGGTGGCGGGGGGACGGGGGTCGAGTGCTGGGCTGGGCGGGCGCGTCTGGTCCTGCGGGGGCGGGCCCTCCCCTCCCCAATCTACGTTTGCTGCACTAACCCTCTCTCTCTCTCTGAAACTACCCCGACGCCCGTCTCTCGCGATGAGTGCGAGTGAGACGCATGGCGCCCCCATCTCGGCCCTGGTCCAGGATGCTGGGCTCTAATGGAGTGCTGAATGGCATGCTGGTTCCGCTGTGCGAATGCCATGTGAGGTCTGTCAGGAGCATGGCGCGTCCGTTCCGTCTCCGCCGCCCATGGCATCAGCCAGCAGCAAAGCGCATAAAAAGGCCAAACTGGCCGGCAGGCGCAGCAGCAGGCTTCCTGCTGGTTATCAGTTTTTGCACTCTGCCCTCTCGGCTGGAGGAGAGTCGGCTCAGAAGACACGGTGGTGCTTTTAGAGCCGTTTTCGGGTGAGCTGCTGCTGTCGTGACCAAGAAGAACCCCCTGCTGCCTCTGCCTGCTCGCTGACCCCTGGCTCGCCGCGCGCGCAGGTAGCGCCGCCGTGGACATCCGTCTCCAGACGTGAGGAATGTGGATAGAGGGCCGGGGGCGCGGCGGGGGGCCCCGTCCATTAGGCATGTGTGGCGCCACTGATGGACCGGCCCCGGCGCTACTGGACACTTTGGGAAAAGGAAAAAAAAGTAGGATTGAAATTCACATTGCACGCGGGTTACACGCAAAAATCATTTCATTTGATTTTTGGCGGGGCGCGGGGGGTTCTTTTTCCACACTTAGGGTTATGAAATTGAAGGCCACGATAAATACGTCCTTGTGGGCATGTAACATTTTCGCTCCTCCGACTGTAGTGAGATGTAGTGAGATCCGTATAGTGTCTAAGAAACCTCTGAACGCAATTACAAGGGCCGTGAAGAAAGAAAGTACCCTATAAATGTCGCAGTTTCTATTTTTTCAGCCGCCCACTCCCGACCCAACAAATAATAAATAAAATGTGCTTCTATCAAATTATTTGCGGTGTCGTGTGGCGGGCGGCAGGAAGCATAAGGCCAGCAGGCCGAGCGATACTGGGCCGCGGGCTGCGGGTCGCGGGCGGCGTGGGGGGCCTGGGCCGAGCGGGCGGAGGTTCCTGGTTCCGGGACCTTTGGCCGCGGACCTTTCTGGCGGGGACCGACTGGGGCCCGCGCCTTGGTGGTGGCCGCGGACCTGGCGCAAGCAGGGCCTGGTGCGCCGCCGCCGCCGCCGCGGTGGTCCCGTTGACGCGGACCTGGCGGGTACGCGGGGTGGTGCCGCGGACCTGGTACCGGTGCCCACTTTTACTTTGGTGCCTTGGGTGCGCGGGGCCTGGTGCTTGGTGCGGCTAGCCGCAGAGCCCTGACGGGGCCCTGCTGGGGGGGCCTGCTGCCGGTCCTGACGCTATCACTGGCGGACAGGAAGGGGCCCCCGGGGGACCGCGGCCGCGCGCCCGATGAAGGGGGGAACACCACGCGTATCGCCGATGTGGGGCACATGGCCGAGTGAGATATAGGAACGGACGGGCGCACTGGTGGGGCCGTAGGCGTGTGTCGGACGCGTGTGGCATGCCGACTGACGCGGGCGTCGCTTCAAGCACCCCGTTGACGACAAACGGTCGGCGTGGTAGAAAATGATTTCAATTTCACTTTGCCGTCGATGTCGGTGCGTGAGGTGCCGTAGTTTTCTGTTTTAGGTCGCACTAGCGGTTTTTTTTTCTAAAAAGTTTTTGTCGTTGCGGTGTCGGCGGCGTGACCCTTCTGCTGTGGTGACCCACCCGGCCCAGGCCGCGCTGCGCTGGTGACGTTGGTGCGATGTAAGTAGCGGCAGCAGTAGTGTCGTGCGGTTTCCGTTCCGTCCAGTGTCATGAGCGTCACTGCCGCCGCCATGGGCCGTGCTCCGCGCGCTCTGGCTCCGCTCTGCCGACCACCAGCAGCCGGTCGCAGCCGGCCCGCACCGCCTCGGCTCCAACTAGAGGAGGGCCCAGGCCAGCCGCAGGACCCCACCGCGCCAGACAGGACGCGCATGTCCCGACCAACGGGATTTCGTATTATCGCGCCGTTCGAAAACACGCGGGCCCATTTTGTGCAATAAAGAGGACTTCCCGGTCGTCATATCGCGGAGCGGACACCTCGCATGGCGTGTTACAAGCAGAGGGAACGTGCCGTTGTGCCGGAAGTGCAAATTAATCCCGTGGTCAGGGCGGCGGCGCTAGGACTTTAGCCGCGTGTCCGCTCCGCGAGCTTGCTCCATTACCACCTGTATACTACGGTGACGAAAAATTAAAAGAAAAATGTTTCTCGCGTTGTGATTGTATTAATAATAGTTTGTCGTAATGAAGTGGCCACTGCCGCCGAGGGGTGCGCGGCGGCGCATGTAGGGCGACATAACGAGGGCAGTTTCCATTTTAGGCGCTAATTGCATCTCGTGCCGGGCGGCGCAGCAGCAGCGGAGGGCCGAGCTCGGCTTCAGCCAGGACGGGCGACACCAAGCAGGAGAAACGTCCTCGCGGTCTTCAAAAGCCCGTGAGCGTCCCTCGGGTTGTGACTTCGCTGGCGTCGTCCTGATGGTCGGTGTCCTCCTACTCGACGGCGTCCTGCCTCTGGACGTCTTTGTCTTACAGGAAGGCGTCCTCCCTCTAGACGGCGTCCTCTCTCTAGACGGCGTCCTCCCTCTAGACGGCGTCCTCCCTTTGGACGGCGTCCTCCCTTTATTGGACGGCGTCCTCCCTTTATTGGGCGGCGTCCTGCCTCTGGACGGCGTCCTGCCCTGCCTCTAGACGCTGTTCTCCTCCTGGAATGCGTTCTACTATAGAACGGTGTCCTACTGGATGGTGTCCGCTCCGCACTCGCCGCGGTGTCGACCCATTTCGAACGGAGTCTCTCCTCGGCGGCGTCCTTCTTCGATGTCGTCTCTCCCCATCGCCGACCCTTTGAAAGAGTCCGCCGCGCTGCCGCCCTTCTCTAGGTTGAGGGTGACCTTTCCTTCCGATGACGACGACGACGACCTCTCTCCCGTCCGAAGGCGACCTCCCTCCTCGGCGGGCGGCCTCCGTTTTCAACGACAAAGTGTTGTCACTCTGGGGACGCCCGGCGCGCGAGCAGCGCCGTATCCTCTTTAATTGCCGCCGTGAATGATCTCTCGAGTGAAATCGGCGTGGCGTCGTTGGTGACAGTGGTTGCGCCGCGCATGCGCACCCGGCCGGGCGCTTTATGGCCTTCATTACGGGGCGACAAAGAAGAAGAGGCGGCGGTGATGAAGAGAAAGGGAGAGGGGTGCGGAGAGAGGGGTGGGGGTGGGGGAGAGAAGGCGAGTTCACACACACACACACACACACATACACGCTGATAGTTGGGTGGATGTGGGACACGGCGGGGCGGTCAGTGCAACAATGTAGTTGCCTGACCGTAGCCTGGTGCCTATTGCCCCGACGGGGGCCCCTATGGGCTGCAGCGTCCAGCACACACTCACACACGCACACAGGTGTGATGGACAGGCGAGGGGGCCTCCTCGGCGCGGCCCATAGTGCTTGCTCGCGAGGTCCTTATACTCGCCCCGCACCCCGCCCCGCCCCGCCGCCGCACCACGCCCCGCGGGCGGACCGACGGACCGACCAGCGCGCGGCGCGGCGCGCAGCTTCGCGGCAAAAGTTCACATGGAGATTGCCTCCAGGCCAGCACCGCGGCCGGCCGGCAGCACTGCCCAGCTGTTGTTCCATGTCCTTGTAGTGCCATCAAGTCATCGTCTTGCTCGTCCCGTCATCATCCCGGACCCCGGACCTGGCCGGGCCGTGTGACCTATGCGATGCGTGTGTCCGCGCGGGGCGCGGCGCATAGCAAGACAACAGCTGTCCGTCGTCGTGCCGCTGGTCCTCGCACTCGTTACCTCATGGGCGTTGCTGGCGGCGGCGCCGCTGCTGCTGCTCCGAAGTGGTGCATATTGTTGCGCCCGCTTACAATCATGTGATTTTCAAACAGTTATATAGTTCACGGAAGATCGGGGATACGCCCCTCTTGCGTGCATGTGTAAGAGTGAGCGGAGAGTGCCTGCCTGTGTGTGTGTGCCTGTGTGCCTTCCGCCGGGCGTGTGATAATGCGATCAACAGGCACCCACCGTTACCGTTGGTATTTTAATCAATGAAATCATTTAAAAATGTAAAGTTTGTTGTTACCTTGGGTTAAATAGGATCAATAAAAATGATTGGAGTTCGAAAAAAAACGAATCGATCTTGAAGCCGGATGCAAGAAGCGAACGGTGCGTCCGGAAATCGCACGGACCTCCTCCTCCTTATTGCTTGCGCTACGGGGTTCTCCTCCTGTTACAAAAATTGCGAGAATTGTCTGGGTCGGCAAGGTAAATAAAAGACGTAAGTTTTAGGGAAAAAAGTAGAATTACCCCTCAGCGTCGTGTGTATCAGTGTGTGTGTGTGCGTGTGTGAAACTAGGGCGCTGCGAAAGAAAAGAAGTGAAAAAAAAATTGGACTCACCCTCGCAAGAAAGATAAAGGAGGCGAATATCGATCCCGCCGGTGGATAATGGATAATACTGACCATGCAGGGATGGGGCCCTACTCGTCACGCACACACGGCTCCTTGCCTTTTTTTAGAACGTGGGACACTCGGGTCATCTTTCTTTATTAGGCTTCGCGTGCGATTAGCAAAATCGCGAAGCCTATAGACGAGATCGCGCTGTTTATCGGTCCATTTCGTGTGAGCTACCTGCTCCCCAGCATCCACCAGCGAGGAGACCCTCCCGCACAAAAAAAAAGGTTCG